>NC_091119.1:202396542-202409042 GCF_040183065.1 Periplaneta americana | reverse complement strand
CTGTTATTATTCGGTTGAGAAGCTTTTGTCATCCAGTCTGCTATCAAAAAAGCTGAAAGTTAGAATTTATTTGTTCTGTATGGTTGTGAAACTTGGACTCTCACTTTGAGAGAGGAACAGAGGTTAAGGGAGTGTGACAATAAGGTGCTTATGAAAATATTTGGGGCTAAGAGGGATGAAGTTACAGGGGAATGGAGAAAGTTACGCAACACAGAACTGCACGCATTGTATTCTTCACCTGACATAATTAGGAACATTAAATCCAGACGTTTGAGATGGGCGGGGCATGTAGCACGTATGGGCGAATCCAGAAATGCATATAGAGTGTTAGTTGGAAGGCCTGAGGGGAAAATACCTTTGGGGAGGTCGAGACGTAGATGGGAGGATAATATTAAAATGAATTTGAGGGAGGTGGGATATGATGATAGAGATTTAATTAATCTTGCTCAGGATAGGGACCAATGGCGGGCTTATGTGAGGGCGGCAATGAACCTCCGGGTTCCTTAAAAGCCATTAAGTAAGTAAGGTTGCCTAATTCCGTGACATATTTAATAAAGTCTATATTTATGCCAAAATTGTAATAAAAATTTTCAAATAACACCTAAATGACGTTATTTGGACCTTTAGCTACAGTTTTTACAACACTCAGTGTCAACAGTTTCACAAGTTTTATATATAACATATGATTCTTCATTGTTGTACAGTGGCTCCTAAATCCGTGACAGGGATCCAAATTCCATGAGTCTGGTTTCCTAATTCCATGAGTGATATCCTAATTCCGTGATACTAAAATAATCATTAACTGCTCAGAAAACAAACGTATATTTGGAAAAACACTTTAAAGTCATGGTATATTGTTTTAATATGGATTAAACAAGAAATTACAACATAGAAAAAGGAGCCTAAGTGACAAATTTCATAGAAAATACTTGTGTAACTGCAGGAATACATATTACATATTAACATATTATAAATAAAATAAACTAAAAGTTAAATTCAATACAAAATTAAATTTAAATACATTGCACTATAACACAATTATTTCTCATTATTTATATTCCTATCAACAGCAGTAATTCAGTTAAATATATGCCCTATTATTTTATTATAATTATAATTGAAGTTGTCTATAACTTATTTTTATTATTATTTCCACTAACTAATTTTCACAATTTAGCATCACTGGTCGAGTGAGCCAGGAAGAAGAAATATGAAAATAAATCCGAAAATGGGAAAGCTCCTGTAGCATTATTATTGTCTCATAATCTATACTAATAATAAATCTGTAGCCGAAATGTTTCTGGTAATTTTCGATTTTCCAAAAATAATTGGTCCTAACATATATAATTAACTATCCTGAAACCGAAAATCGCTTTTTTGACATTTTTGTTTGTTTGTCTGTCTGTCTGTCTGTCTGTCTGTATGTTTGTTACCTTTTCACGCGATAATGGCTGAACGGATTTCGATGAAAATTGGAATATAAATTAAGTTTGTTGTAACTTAGATTTTAGGCTATATGGCATTCAAAATACATTATTTAAAAGGGGTGTTATAAGAGGCCTGAATTAAATAAATCGAAATATCTCGCTTACGATTGATTTTTGTGAAACATTTTACATAACAAAAGTTTCTTTAAAAATAATTTGCGATAAATTTTATTCCTTGAAAAATTTTGATAGGATTGATATTTAATGAGATAAATGAGTTTTAAAATTAAAATAACTGCCATCTAAGGTCGTGTAATGAATTAAAAAACAAATGACTTCGTCTATAAGAGGCCTTGGACAGCAACAATCGAAAGCTATGAAAGATAGCCTGCAGGGAATGTTTCTGTGTTTGTATGAAGTAATATCGCAAGTTAATTAACCGATTTGTTTAATTAATTATTATTTCACCATTGGAAAGTGTAGTTTCTCTAGATGGACATAATGCTATAATGTTATTACAGTAACTTCTGATATAATATAATATAATATAATATAATATAATATAATATAATATAATATAATATAATATAATATGTAATATTATATAATGTAATTTAAGTTATTTGAAGGGTTCAGAACCATAGTGGGCCAAGCGCCATTTACTGAATACGTAGAAAACAAGGGTTAAAATTAAGTTATTACCATAATTCAATGGAAACCTATAACAAGTAAAATAAAATATACACATTAATTTTAGTGATGTCAATCTTCATTAAACTACGGTTGCATGTAATAAAAATTAGAAACATGTTAAAGGAATTGTCATTGCACCAAATGAGTGTCTCTGGACCAAAATGATCGCAGTTTAATTATTTGGATGCAATTTAAATTAAGTAACATATTAAACGATTTATCCTTCTATCAAACACGAATGTTCCCTGGATCAAATATCCTATTTTAATTATGTAATTACTTTATATTTATTTCTAACGGGTGCAGCGGAGCGCATGGATACGGCTAGTGTTTAAATAATCATACACATTGATACAGCTGACTATAATCTACAGTAAAATATAGTTTTTATAACGCTATATTAATTCTTACTTCAAATATAAAATGTTTCTTCAGGAGCTGTGACAGGAGAAAGAAAAACTTACTTGTCAAACGTCTTTCACTGAACAAAAGCTTCTGCAGTCGACTGTTTCTATTCAAAAGGCAGGTAATCAATAGAATTGAAAAGAAGACATCTCCTGGCATCTGTTACGTATTTCATAAACTTAAAAGTCAGAGACCACAACTCCATGGCAACCAATTGAAATTTTATCACGGGATTAGGGGTACCACGGAATTAGAACCTTTACTCTATACCATTCCCAGTAAGTACTGTCCCTGATCACAACACATGCAGGCTGTAACCCTGTAGATTTTCAGAGAGAATAGCTGATTTGTATGCAACAAAAAATTGTTGTATCACATTGGTAGGAAGTCCATAGTTTCCTCAGCAGTAATCTCACTAGAGGTTTTGATTTATCTGTAGTAATGTCACGAGAGGTCTGAGATTTATCTGGGAAATCTCAGACCTCGAGTGGCATTTATTAGGACTATTTCGTGAATAAAATAAAAATGTAAATAATATATCCCTAAAATTCGATCACGAAATGTTAATAATTGTATAATAACGAATACTTAACCTATTCAGACATTGTGAAGTTGAAATACTCGTAGATGAATATCGATTACTGGAATAAAGAAATTCGACGTTATTATTCAATAATGCCAATTGCGAAAAGCGAAATACAGGTTTAACAATGTTAATTACATGCACTGCACTTTTCTCTTATTATTATAACATAAATACATTTTCATTATCTGCTGAAATCATAATTTAATTTAACAGTAACAGTGGGGACAGCTATATACCAATGCTTATGTATTCACAGCGAGACATGTTGCTACACAGTGAAGCCATCTCTGTATAGATAGGCCTAATTAAAACACGAATTTTATTACCCCATACGGAAGGCAGTTTGATGAAAAGACCTTATTATTACCATGCAAGGTATTTGAGTTTGATATGCGATGATGTTACGTAAATTTGAACATCTAACTTTCTATTAAATGTTCCATTTCATTCACAAGATACAATTTTATAGGCTACTTATAGGTTATGTTACCTGTGAGAGCAGGACCAATGTCAGCTGTGTCTTATTTCGACCGTTACAATCAGTGCTACAGGAAACCATTTTTTATAGCTCGACAACCGCATTCTCTCTGTAGTGTGTAACGGAACTAAAGCTGCATCTACACAGTTCAATATTCCAGTCGCGTATGCGTGCAATCTGGGAAGAATATTGAAAGAATCAAGTTTAAAAGGTACGTTCAATTAAGATGCATAAAGATTTTGTGTCTACATTGTGCGCTGTTTTGAACGTCGTCTTCACTGCGTAAATATATTAATTAACATTAAATATCAATCTTGATTTCATTGCTTTAAAGTTGAAAGAAAAGTTTAACCGTGTAGTTGCATCTTAATGTATTCATGATCATCAATTTACGGGGAAACAGTTGGCGACAACGACTAAACAAAAGAACGACCATGCGATAAATTGATAGCGATAAATCTAGCTGCAAAAATTATCGCAAAGTGTGACTGTGATTAGTTGGAATTCAAAATTTCATTACACTTCATTGGTCGAAAATAGAATGACGTCATATAAACGAAATAGTCTAGAGAAAATCAAAACTCGAGTGGGATTTAATTGACTATTACAAGATTAGAAGAAAGTATATAAAGATTATAAGAAATAAAGTACTCTAATACAATAAAATATTAATTGACTTACTAAAATTCTATTTCACTAATGTTAGCTCCACCAAAACGTTTGAACGGAGTCGCCATTTTCATCCATTATTAACTTCCTTCATAAATAATTTTATTCTCCAGGGTCTATAGTCCGGATCAGCTTATTTAATACTCTAAGGGTCGATTTCATCAACATGTTACTAATCCACAATTAACTAAATGTAATTTAACTTAATTACGGAAGTTAAATCATATTAAATTCGTTTGCATGTCAACAAACTAATATCCATTTAAAATGAAGTCAATTAATTTAATTCCCAATTAAGTCATCACGACCTTCGGAATCATAGTAAAATAGTAATTCCGAAGGCCATGTGCCTTGTTAATGTAAGCAATGACCTTATAGCGAGTTCATTTGTTATATTACGACAATAAAATGACATCATAAACAGAAGTAACCTCAAAACATACCGTATTAAAATCGTCGAAAACAAAAAGACATGGTTAGGATTTAGAAGAAAAGAAGAAAGATTGGAAATAAGTAGAAATAGATTTCAATTATATGTATATTTTCAAATGTATGTTTTTTTTTTCCTTCAGTATTTGTAACGAAGTCTATCACTGTATGTTAAATGGCTTAATAAATTGAATTGAATTGGATTGATAATAGCTAAACTCCCACACACACACAATTTGCTAATGCTCCTTATTTTAAAAAAATCAATTAAAAAAAATTGCTGTTTAGAGACAAAATTTAAAGTTCAATTATTGTGATATCTGTGTTTCTTCGTCTCCTTTTTAACTTTTTCTTTTTACTTTTTATACTGTTATTTCATATAATGTCTTGCCATTATGTGGAATGTCCCCTGAGCACGAATATGTAACTTACTCTTTCTGGGGCTGCTAGAGTGTTTAACATAAAAAGAAATATGTATCTTTGTTCTGGCAATAAAGTATTATTATTATTATTATTATTATTATTATTATTATTATTATTATTATTATTATTATTATTATTATTCACTGTGGGCTAAAGCAAGGAGATGCACTATCACCTTTACTTTTTAACTTCGCTCTAGAGTATGCCATTAGGAAAGTCCAGGATAACACAGAGGGTTTGGAATTGAACGGGTTACATCAGCTTCTTGTCTATGCGGATGTCGTGAATATTTTAGGACAAAGTCCACAAACGATTAGGGAAAACGCGGAAATTCTACTTGAAGCAAGTAAAGAGATAGGTTTGGAAGTAAATCCCGAAAAGACAAATAATAATAATAATAATAAATAAATAGTAAATACATAAATAAATAAATAAATAAATATATAAATAAATAAATAAAATCTACTATATCACGATTGTTTTTATCAATAAATCAATAAATCATACATACATAGGCCTACAAATTCACGCATAGTAATCATACAAACATACATAGATACATACACACAACTTACTAATTAATAAAGAGTAGAACAGCTATAAAGAACATGAAAGGTCGTAAGTAGTGCTGTGACAGGAGCTACTTTATTGTGCAACCGAGAGCGGAACTTAAAGCAACCATCTACAAGCTGTAGGAGGAATCTCAAAGAATAGTCTTGGTCTAGAGCATACGAGGAAAGAAAATAATAAATACGGACGGTTATAAATTGCAACGGAAAGCTCCTATACTGCAATTAAGGGTTAATTAACTGAAAGATGATGAAAAGAACCTTAGAAGTGAACAAACAACAAATCTGAAAATGCGAATCCTAAAAGAATTATTAATTAAGTGGTAGACTTTAAAAGTGGCTGGAATAAAAACAGAATTCTTCTAATTAGTGTCGATAGAAAGAATAGCTTCCAAGTGACTGTCTGAACAATGGCGCAGACTGCCGAAAAGATGGAACAAATGAAGGCTTCGTTAGTGAAGGGACGCGTACAGACAGCAAAGAATTACGAGAGAAAGAAGTGAAGCAAAGAAATTAAGAAGGAAAGAGTTAAAGAAAAAGATGAGGAAAAATTGTAGGCCTAGTGGTAGTGAAGGATGAAAGCTAAGGATAAAGAAAACGAGGATAAAGGAATAGCAAGAAAGGAAAACAAACTAGGATGGAAAGTAGGATGTAGGAAGGAACTGTGAGATAGGGAAGTATGGATGAAAGGAGAATAGAAAGGGAAATTTGTATAGTGAGGATCACGTAAGAGCAGTTCCTAAAAGACTAATTTGGCCATCTCTTCAGTGATGCCAACTAATACCAGATATCATCAAAGAGTGTAAAATCACAATGCCGTGTAATAATAATAGTAATAATAAGTTAATAATAATAATAATAATAATAATAATAATAATAATAATAATACTAATAATAATAATACTTAATACTTGCTTAATTACTGGCTTTTAAGGAACCCGGAGGTTCATTGCCGCCTTCACATAAGCCCGCCATTGGTCCCTATCCTGAGCAAGATTAATCCAGTCTCTACCATCATATCCCACCTCCCTCAAATCCATTTTAATATTACCTCCCATCTACGTCTCGGCCTCCCCAAAGGTCTTTTCCCTCCGACCTCCCAACTAACACTCTATATGCATTTCTGGATTCACCCATACGTGCTACATGCCATGCCCATGTCAAATGTCTGGATTTAATGTTCCTAATTATGTAGTAGTAGGTTTAGTAGTAGTAGGTTCATTTTGCCTGGCAAAGTTAAGGCCATGAGGCCTTCTCTTCCACTCAACCAGGTTTCAGTAATATACATGAGATACAAATTTGATTAAAAAAACAACACAAAAGAAAATACTTTAGAAATTACATAAAATATAGTAGGAAATTACAATAGACAAGATCAGTTTCATAATATATAAAATAAAGTAGAAAATTACACATAATCAAAATCAGTTACATAATTATGTCAGGTGAAGAATACAATGCGTGTAGTTCTGTGTTGTGTAACTTTCTCCATTCTCCTGTAACTTCATCCCTCTTAGCCTCAAATATTTTCCTAAGAACCTTATTCTCAAACACCCTTAATCTCTGTTCCTCTCTCAAAGTAAGAGTCCAAGTTTCACAACCATAAAGAACAACCGGTAATATAACTGTTTTATAAATTCTAACTTTCAGATTTTTTGACAGCAGATTAGATGACAAAAGCTTCTCAACCGAATAATAACAGGCATTTCCCATATTTATTCTGTGTTTCTTGGAATATCTACATGCTACAAAATGTTATTTCTGACCTCGCCGGTGATTCCCCTTTTTGTCTTATTTTAACACCTTTTCCTCTTCTTTTATTTACGAAAATTACTAATAAAATTTCTAACCCTGGTCATAAATAACGTAATACTGCAGTAACGAACTATTTTATTGGAATAGTAGAAACTCTAACAAGAGAAACGGGACTTGTGCCACTCTTCTTACAAGCAATCAGTGGAGAGTATTTGTAACTTCAGACTGGCGCACTGCCGTCCAATATGCCTTCTAGTCAAGAAACTTGTGTAACGGACTAACCACACGTTACATAACGAGGACCGTTAAAACATGTCAGACGTTTCTTTGTACAATTTCTTCGTTTACTTAGAACTCACGTTTCATTACTTTAAACTTCCCTTTAGCCCAGAAGTTTGCGGTTTCTAGGATAAACTTTGAGGATATTTTTACCATACTTAAAGGGAGTAAAAAGAGGAATGCAGTTTGCCGGGGAAAGATGGAGTAATGCTAGAGAATAAGTAATCTGGCGAAGGCCTCGCCGCCTTCTGTTGTATGGTTTATGAGGGAAGGGCGTGGAGGTGGCTGCAAACAGTTATCATTTAGTCGTTAACAATGTAACACCGCCGGCGCATCTCCACCCCTCACCCCCCCAGCCTAGCCGAACACTTAATCTCACTTCTATTATCTGATGATGGCGGTAGAACTTTAGCAATCTACACGGTGTTCAGAGCATGAGGTAAAAGTTCGGGGTGGGAGGGGGTGGACAACGGAGTCGAGTTACGACCAGCTGTGCGACTTGAAAAATGTTCGCGTCGGCTTAACCATGGCAACGAATATTACAAGGGAACCTTCCGTCGTCACCAGAATGAAACCACGCTTTGAAAATTTTACTCGAGGAGATACAGGAAAGATTATCTGCCAATACGAACTGTACCACTTCTTTGACTGATTTATTTTACGACTCTTCATCAACTGGGCAAACTTACTTACTTACAGATGGCTTTTAAGGAACCCGGAGGTTCATTGCCGCCCTCACATAAGCCCGCCATTGGTCCCTATCCTGAGCTATATTAATCCAGTCCCTGCCATCGCATCCCACCTCACTCAAATCCATCTTAATATCATCCTCTCATCTACGTCTCCGCCTCCCCAAAGGCCTTTTCCCCTCAGGTTTTCCAACTAACACTCTATGTACATTTCTGAATTCGCCCATATGTACTATACGCCCTGCCCATCTCAAACGCCTGGATTTAATGTTCGTAATCATGTCAGGTGAAGAACACAATGCGTGCAGTTCTGTGTTGTGTAACTTTCTCCATTCCCCTGTAACTTCATGCCTTTCAGCCCCAAATATTTTTCTAAGCAACTTATTCTCAAACACCCTTAACTTCTGTTGCTCTCTCAAAGTGAGAATCCTAGTTTCACACCATACAGAACAACCGGTAATATAACTGTTTTAAATGTTATGTTTTATTTAACGACGCTCGCAACTGCAGAGGTTATATCAGCGTCGCCGGATGTGCCGGAATTTTGTCCCGCAGGAGTTCTTTTACATGCCAGTAAATCTACTGACATGAGTCTGCCGCATTTAAGCACACTTAAATGCCATCGACCTGGCCCGGGATCGAACCCGCAACCTTGGACGTAGAAGGTCAGCGCTATACCAACTTGCCAACCAGGTCGACTAACTGTTTTATAAATGCTAACTTTCACTTCGGAATATAAAGTGTAGGCTATATATATATATATATATATATATATATATATATATATATATATATATTGTTGACTAGAGTCGACCTGGTTGGCAAGTTGGTATAGCGCTGGCTTTCTTTGCCCAAGGTTGCGGGTTCGATCCCGGGCCAGGTCGATGGCATTTAAGTGTGCTTAAATGCGACAGGTTCATGTCAGTAGATTTACTGGCATGTAAAAGAACTCCTGTGGGACAAAATTCCGGCACATCCGGCGACGCTGATATAACCTCTGCAGTTGCGAGCGTCGTTAAATAAAACATAACATTTTTTGTTGACTAGTTTCAGTCGGTGGACCATTACCAGAAATGAGTGGTCTTCGCGCCTTCTGATTGCGTTTCCTGTAGGAGTGCGTTTGTGTAGTGTAATGTGGTGTCAAAAAGTGTGTGTGTTCTAAAATTGAGTTGTGTGTTGAAGATTTGACAAAATTTTGTACGACGTCAACAAAAGTGATATTCCTCGAAAGTTACTAGTTAGTTTTGTTCCCCTTTCTTAAAAATACTGCAGGTACAATTATGGATTCCTTCCACACCATAGAAGTAGTGTGTAAAACAAATTAAATATTAAGGGGACAAGGTAGTCTAGGTGTTTTCGTAGTGCGCAATGCTCATTTTAAGTGGTTATTTGGTTATTTCTCCGAAAGTATAACAGGTGTTATTTTCAGATTTTTATACGTTACTCTACATGCTTTTAGGATTATATTGGTGGTTAGTTTGTTATATTAGCTGCTATAATTGAGTTTAAAAAAATGTATTCAAATAAAAGAAGAAGGAAGAAAAAAACGTTAAATTCATACACCTTTCTCTTCAAAACTGGTTAATGTACATGGCTATAAAATTTTTCATACATATTTCCAATATACTTATCTACGTTCATTAGTAAAATTATAAATCTAGCTCGATTCTATCAATTAAAAAAAATAACACTCCTTTATAAAAATTCTACCGAGAAAAACCTAAAATTTTCAAAATAAAAATATATCTAAATCTTGTAATACACATTATATCAATGTAAAAATGCTACCATTAAGTCATTATATGATGTACAATGAGCGTGCAAAATTTCAGCTCTGTAGCACTAATAGTTTCTGAGATATAGGTGCATATATACATAAAAATGTTGTTTTACGAAAACCGCGTTTAAAAATTAACATCAATTTCTGACTTACTTACAAATCTACAATAATTATAATATTACCACTACTATTTAGGCCTACATCATTACTGTTATTTACAACACTATCACTACTGGTATGTACATCATGCGCAACGTTTTCACTTTCACATTTCAGTGAAGGGGCGTGGCACTACTGATTTAATGAGACACCCGCTTCAATTAAAAACTGTTTTTTTTTGTAGATTGTATTGTATTGTATTGTATTGTATTTATTAACATTCCATGGTATTCATACATGCTTACAGCTAGAATATGGAACAAGTCAAAAAACTTAATACTATTATAAAGTCTTAATTTATAGTCACAGTCTAGATGAAATATATACAGACGAGATTTACAATATAGTCTACTAGTACAACACAAAGTTTTAGTATCAATTTCATGAAGTGTTATTGAATGTCATGAATTCACCTACAGAATAGAAGGCGTGAGAAATTAGGTACTTCTTCAATTTGGCCCTTAAATAATCTTATGTATTGAGTTTCATTTTTATATCGATAGGGAGGCTATTAAAAATTTTTACTGCCATATAACGCACTCCTTTTTGATAGCACGATAGACTTGCCGATGGAGTATGAAAGTCATTTTTTGACGTGTATTTATGCTATAAACTGTTGAATTAGTTACAAAGTTTTCACGATTACATACGAGGAAGATTTTTAATGAAAAGATATACTGACAAGCCATGGGCATTATTTGTAGTTTTTTTTAAATAGTCCTACAAGGTTCCCTAGATTTGGCACCTACTATTATTCTAATTACTCTTTTTTGTAGTAGGAATATACTGTTACTATCTGTGGAATTTTTCCAGAATATTATTCCAAAGCTCATTACCGAGTGGAAGTATGCAAAGTATATTGTTTTTAAGGTATTGAATGTACTATCTTTCGCATAGATCTACTAGCAAAACATGCTGAATTTAGTTTTTGGGTAATTTCTTTAATATGATTTTTCCAATTTAACACATTATCGATTTTAAGCCAAGAAATTTGGTTGTTGTTGTTGTTTCTAATAGGCATCTATTGTTAATATTACGCTAGAAATTTGCGAGGTTGAATTTGGACAGGATTTAAATTGAATTATGTTAGTTTTGTTACAATTTAATAACAATTTATTGACTGAGAATCAGTCACATATTTTGAAGAGAATTTCCTCTGTTGAAGATTGGAATGTGTTGGAGTTATTGGCTGTAATTACTATACTTGTGCCATCTGCAAATAATATGGGATGACCTACATCTTTTATTAGGGGGGCAAGATCATTTAAGAACACTAGAAAAAGTAGGGGACCTAATATTGATCCTTGAGGAATTCCTTGAGGTTAAACAGATCGCAACATTATAAAACTATATATATATATATATATATATATATATATTCTTGATCAGGAAGATTTATAGAATTTATTTAAGTTAAAAACAAAAATTCAATTTTTTAATGATTCTGAGTACCATGTCCTCTTAAATAAAAAATGTTACGTTCTTTCAGGTGATATTAAATGCTACAAAGTGTCATTTAAAAATGTAATCATGACGTCATGAGTCGCACAATAGTCGCAAAAATATTTTATTACTATAAACATTAGTTCATATATACAAGTTTGAACTTTTAAAATCTCGTAATCTCGTATTTGTTTCCAGCATAAGAGGTCAGATATTCTTTTCTTCATTAAAACTAATTAAACTGTATAACGAATGGTAAACGTAGGCGGTATGCACGTAATGACATGCAACGAGAAGCTGGAGACAAATTGAATTCTTGTATTTATAAAACCGGTTGTTACATCTTGTTAAGATGTTTGAAAGCTCAGAAGGACAAACTGTATAAATAGACTCAGAATTAATTAAAAATGGCATGTCTTGGAGGTCTATTTAATTATCAGAATTAGTCAAATTCAATTTAGTCCCCCGTCACAAAGATACAAGATATCGCTCAATTCACTGATATTTAAAGAAACAGCTTTTATTATACCGCGACCTGCTCCTATTCACTCTTCACATCGAAATCCTTTCCCTTTTGTCCCCACCCCTACATCAGATGATGGCTATTATTACGTCACAAATAATGTAATTAGCAAAGGAAAACTGGATTACAAGCTGCAGAAACCTGGATCATTCTGGTCTAATTAACCCGACACTGCCAGCTTCTTTGCTTCGCG
>NC_091119.1:202299042-202391542 GCF_040183065.1 Periplaneta americana | reverse complement strand
AGATGTCCACATTGACCTTGCTAGGCCATAAGAACCTACAGAGATAACATTGAAATTAAATTAGACATTGAAAAACGAGATGACAAATTGAATTTATTTGAATATTATTTACAATTAACGCTAATTATTACAGTAACAGACCATAACCTTCTGCGACAGTATTGGATTTCCAGCCTCTGTGACTTTTCGCTAATTCTCTTTCGATTGCACACCCGAGAATAATCGATACTTGCGGTTTTATAACGGTAGAAAGCTGACCTGTCATTGGCTGAACAGTTGTAACCTGAGTCGTCATTGGCTGAAAGACCTGACCTTTACTGAGTAGGTGTACTTTAATGACATGCATTAAAGGTCTGCTACCAGGTGTATAATTACTACATTTCGGCATGGTCGAGCATAAACTAATTTTTATGTCCAAATGAGTGGTCTCTGGATCAAAATGATCGAATTTTAATTTTTTTTAATTCAATCTAAATTAAGTAACATAATAAACAATTTATCCTTCTATCAAATACGAATGTTCCCTGGATCAAATGTCCTATTTTAATTATGTAATTACCTTATATTTATTTCTAACGGGTGCAACGGAGCGCACGGGTACGGCTAGTCTGCAAATAATATGGGATCATCTGTATCTTTTATAAGGGGGGGAGGGCAAGATCATTTATGAGCCCTAGAAAAAGTAGAGGACCTAACATTGATCCTTGAGGAATTCCGTCATAGTTTAGCGTTCTGTCGAATACCGTTAAAGCAGCCGTTGTAATTTAAACTTAGCGCTACTAATTCCCATTAAAATCTGAACGACAATTATTGCAGAACTGAGAAAGAAAGGGGCAGGCGGGGGGCGGCTGGTGATGGAGTGGCTCGCGTCCGCACCCCCGCCCTGAATCAGGTCTTGATAAAGACTGCAACCCGCTTCAAACATTAGCCGGATGGCGGCAAGAGAACTCCCCTTGTAATGGCAAGTGAAATTGCTAGATGAGATGGGCCTCAAAGCGGACCAGGATGGCAGTTTAATGGCGAGGTGCGAGGGAGGTCGCCCTAGTTGGTGAGAGTGGATTAGGCTGGCAAAGCTAGAAAGCGCCAGAGGGTGGAAAGAGGATTTTAAAATAAATGACCCACATTTCTCAATGTCCTTCCTCTTCCTGCGATCATTTATATTTGTTGCATCCCCCTCCCCTGCCCACCGCCCCTTTTCTTTCTACGAACGGGAACAAAACGTTCACATGTTGGAGAAGTGAAGGAAGCTGACTGGGTTGCAGCCTTTTTCGTCTTGCTAGACTCGCATCAATCAGAGAACCTGAAATATTGTACACAGCGTGTTCGACAACTGCCTCGGATTTGGTCACTATGAGCCGACATTAGAAATGCATACATAGGTCCACCCCAGCACCTGTCCTTGAGAAGAGAAGTTAAAGTATCCTTGAGAACAGGAATTAACATACTGTATACTTGAAGAGAAACATGAAAATACCTTCGAAAAGACAAACGACTGAATGCCTGAGGAGAGAAATGAACATATCCTTGAGAATAAATATATCCTTGAAAAGAGAAACGAACTTAATCTTGAAAATAACATTGAAAATTTTATGAGAAAAGAAATGAAAATGTACTTAAAAAGAGAGAAAATAAATATACGTTACTTGAGAAGAGAAATGTAGATAACCCTTGAGAATAGAAATGAAAATATACTTGGAAAGAGAAAATGTCTTTGAGTAGATAAATGGAAATAGAATTGAAAAGAGAGATGAAAATATACTTGAGAAAAGAAATTGAAATATCTTGAGAAGGTAAAAGCAGAACACACCGCCATGACACAACAGTGCACGATGTTATTCGTCTGCTAATTCCCGCCCTATACAAGAACCAATCAGATTCACTGATGGCGGCTGATGGAGACTGCCACCACCTCTGCAAGTTGATGGCACCGGTGGAGCATCAATGACGTCATCGGTTGAATTCGGAACACCGTGATGCCATTGGATTGCTCACCGGTGAGATTCGGAATGCGCTCAATGGGAGCCCAAATAATTTCACCTCTACAGTATTCTAAGTTCCAATAGACACCGCTCGGCGCTCGTAACAGTTGACATTATTCTATTCAGCGAACGGTTACAGGTAATATTTATACAACTAAACACTGTTCATAACGACTGAAAATATATTTTTTTTTATTTTAGAAATACGGTACCGGTAATAACTAGAATTAATTATTAATACGAGATAAAATTGTGTTTTACGCGTAAATAGGTGAAGTCGCACTTCACCTACTTCACCTGAATAACCGCCCCTGTAAATTTCTTCCTTCAATGTAATATATTGCGTGAAAGCAATATGCAGTATCTGAAACACTTTCCATAGAGTCATTTTTCAATAGACAGCCAAGAAAACGAAGAACTCCAGCGTTGGGAGTGGCCGTAGATATGGACAGTCGAACACACGACATGAATAAGCAATAGGCGGAGATTAAGGACAAAGGACGGCTGAAGATGTGGCACTCAGGCATGCATTTGCGGTTATCAATACTTAATTACCATTGTAGTCCGACAACTGGATTGGAATCATGTAGCGTACTTCGGCTTTGTCGTGGTCCATGTGAAAGCTTTTATAAAGGCTTCTATCTGCTTCTCGTATAGGGATTTTACCCACTGAATTCTTCTTCCAGATATGTATATTCACGTCTCTAAATTAGTTACAATTTCGTTGAAATGTTACTAATGTAACAGGATATCACGATATAAAGTTCAGACTTACTAGACCCTGTTACCACATCGAAATTTCATTTCCCTCACTGATAGTAAATGTAAAGTATCGTTAATTAAACTTTGGACTCTCAATTCTTCCAGAAAACGTTTCGAGGTCAAGTCAAAATTCTCTATTACCATAACTATCCACAAACTTAATAGAAAATATCAGGTTCTACTTTCAAGATTAAGAATTGGACATACGATATTAACCCATTCATTCCTTATATCAAGAGAAGAACCAAAAATCCTCATTGCAACATCTATCGATCTACAGAGTTTGTTGCAGAGGTTCTGAATCACCCTGTAGAGTGTTAGTTGGGAGGCCAGAGGAGAAAGACCTTCGGTGAGGTCGAGACGTAGATGGGAGACTAATATTAAAATGAATTTGAGGAAGGTGGGATATGATGGTGGAGACTGGATTAATCTTACTCAGGATAGAGACCGATGGCGGGCTTATGTGAAGCGGCAATGAAACTCCGGGTTTTTAAGGGTTTAGGTACAGCTTACAGCAGTAAAATTGAGGAAATATTCAACATTTTTTCCCTCCATTTCTGTATCTTGTACAACAATAAAATTAGTATGTGTAAGACACTGTCCTTCTGCTATATGAAAAAAATATTTTTACAATTAAAAAAAAATTATTTAAATTGTTTTTTCTAAAATTCAATTCACTGTGCAGTGATGAAGCTTTTCCCACATAACTAAAAAATTATCCAACATTCTGTGAAGAATTTTTTGTCTATTTATGCATGTCATATCTACAATATGACGCAAGATCACTTCTCTACCTTTGATAGATTGTCTGATAAAAATAAATTAATTTTTAAAAATGGTCAAATATCAATATTTTCTTCTGACACAAAATAAAAAAATATATTATTTATTAAGGAATCGTAAAAATATTTTTTTCCTATAGCAGGACAGTATTTTACACATACCAATTTTCATTATGTATGCATTTGTATGTTAGTAAGTAAATATCTTGTGTTTTCTATATTTATAAAGTAATCAAGCCTAATAAATGTATTAAGCATCACCACAAAAAAAACTGTCTTTTACACGAATATTTCAGCCGATAGGATTAAAAAAACAAAATAGTATACCGTCATCTAATGAATAATTTTTAGAATATGAAATGTAACGTGTTGCAACGCTGCAAAGAGTACTAGTGCTACTTGAGGTCATTGATCTGCAGTGGGGTGAAGGTAACTCCAATCATTCACTCTGCAAGACTTGCAAGAGGAATGTAAACAAAAACGTCTCATCAGATGGCATCACATTGATTAAAATTGGTTTGATTCCAAGGAAATTATCTTAAATTATTCTAAAACTACGGTTGTACCACTTTCGTTGGCATGAAATCTCCTGATTCGCTCTTGTGTTTCAAAATTCATACATCCAATTGTTCTTCTAATAGTTGTAACTGTCCTATTCTAAATTAATCTTCTCAAATTAAATCTCGGAATAATAACCGACCAACATTTACGTTGGGATAAACATGCTCTTTTTCTGTGCAATATATTAAGAAAAATGATTCACTATTTTGTCATCCTACGAAATTACTTGACTGTCCATACTTTACGACTGATTTACCTCGCATTAGTACAAGCTATATTACAATACGGCATTATAGGATGGGGTAGTGCTTATAGTACCTCCCTCATGCCAATAACTCTGCTACAGAAAAGAATAAATAAAACTATGCCTTTATAAACCTCTTGATTATTATTATTATTATTATTATTATTATTATTATTATTATTATTATTATTATCACATAATTATTTTATTGGTGTCGTGAAGATGAAAAGAATTATCATTGTATTATATTCATTATGTATTATATTGTCTTGTATTGTAGTATTGTATTGCTTTGAATTGTATTGCATTGTATTGTATTGTATTAATTATGTTATATTCATAGCATTGTAGTAATTTTCTATCATAAGGGTTGAGTGGAAGAGAAGGCCGAATGGCCTTAACTCTGCCAGTTAAAATAAACCAATATTATTATTATTATTATTATTATTATTATTATTATTATTATTATTATTATTATTATTATTATTATTATTATCCTTCAGACCTGCTGTATTGAGAATTTAAAATACGTATTTGATATCCATCAAATTTATAACAATCCCTTATTGAATTTCGTATATAAAAACCGAAATATGTTTAATTTGTATTCACATAAATATAAAACCAAAAGATCAGACAACATATGCTTGACAGTTCCTAAATGTACCACAACTGTAGCATATAATCATAGTAGCAACTTCGGTCCAAGGCTTTATAACATGATAATAGATAAATTCCCAAACATACAATTTGCTAATGCTCCTTATTTTAAAAAACCAATTAAAAATTGCTGGTTAGAGAGAAAATTTAAAGGTTAAATTATTGTGACGTCTGTGTTTCTTCTTCTTCGTTTTTCTTTTTATTTTTTATTTCGTTATTTAATAAAATGTCTTAAAATTATGTGGAATACCCCCTTAACACGAGTATGTAACTTACTCTTTTTGGGGGTGCTAGAGTGATTATTGTATAAAACAATATGTATCTTTGTTCTAGTAATAAAGATTATTATTATTATTATTATTATTATTATTATTATTATTATTATTATTATTATTATTTTACTTGAAGCAAGTAAAGAAATGGGTTTGGAAGTAAATCCCGAAAAGACAAAGTATATGATTATGTCTCGTGACGAGAATATCGTACGAAAAGGAAATATAAAAATTGGAAATTTATCCTTTGAACAGGTGGAAAAATTGAAATATCTGGGAGCAACAGTAACAAATATAAATGTTACTCGGGAGGAAATTAAACACAGAATAAATATGGGAAATGCCTGTTATTATTCGGTTGAGAAGCTTTTATCATCCAGTCTGTTGTCAAAAAATGTGAAAGTTAGAATTTATAAAACAGTTATATTACCGGTTGTTCTGTAAGGTTGTGAAACTTGGACTCTCACTTTGAGAGAGGAACATAGGTTAAGGTTGTTTGAGAATAAGGTGCTTAGGAAAATATTTAGGGCTAAGAGGGATGAAGTTACAGGAGAATGGAGAAAGTTACTCAACGCAGAACTGCACGCATTGTATTCTTCCCCTGACATAATTAGGAACATTAAATCCATACGTTTGAGATGGGCAGGGCATGTAGCACGTATGAGCGAATCCAGAAATGCATATAGATTGTTAGCTGGGAGGCCGGAGGGAAAAAGACCTTTGGGGAGGCCGAGACTTAGATGGGAAGATAATATTAAAATGGATTTGAGGGAGGTGGGATATGATGATAGAGACTGGATTAATCTTGCACAGGATAGGGACCAATGGCGGGCTTATGTGAGGGCGGCAATGAACCTCCGGGTTCCTTGAAAGCCAATAAGTATTATTATTATTATTATTATTATTATTATTATTATTATTATTATTATTATTATTATTATTATATCCCACTCCTTTCCTCTACAACTACAAAATTTTCTAGTCTCCCATTGAACTATTACAACATCATATAAAATGCCAGACAGTGTTGTGCAGAATGTCGACACTTTTTTATCAAATCTCTTCCCTAATTGGAAGCGCGGAAAGTTAATGGAAGTAGCGTCACCTACGAGCTGGCGGTGCGAGCAGCCAGTTTTTATATCAGCATCCTTCAATAATAGATGCACATTTTGGTCCGCCGGTCTGTTACAGGACACTAATTCAAACTGTCCTACCGCGAATGAAAGCCTCACCCCCTTGAATAATAAAGTTCCGAAGGTGTGAATAATCGATTACAATTCCGACAAAAAGCGTGTCTGGTCCATCTATTAAGGATTCACTACAAATTGTGGAATGGATGACCAGAAATCACATTTTCGGTTTTTGGCCTTCAAGAATTCAGCAAAAATAAAAAAATACAGCATGTCCATAAATAATGCATACAGCTTCTTGTTTCTATTAAGGGAAGAATCCACTGAAAATCATGAAAATTTTTCCAAATTTTTTTTAGCTATTTCACTTATTCAGAATTTATATTTTCATACCCCAAAAGGTTTCAGCTCAATTCTGATTACAAATACTCGTATGTTTACACTTTTTTAATTAAGGCTGGAAGGGGGCGTGGAATTTAAAGAGCTGTCAAAATTGTTTTTCATCGAAGAATTCTTTTTTAAAATTTCTGATTACAAATCTAGTGACTTTTTGTTGGCTCCCTGAAGTTACTAGATGAATGTAGCGGAGGAGAATATTAATTTACATAAATATTCATTTTATTTTCAAATCTATTTTTTCTGTGTTCATTTTTGTTGATTCAATACCAACTTTCTTATGCCAAATATCAATCAATCTGGATGAAATTTTTACTGCAAGTATTTATGAGGTATCTGCATGTTTACATGCATTTAGTTTGTGAGAAATGTTGCTAGTTTATTTTATTAATATTTTTCTTAATGCTGCTAGTTTAATTTTATTAACACTCGATGTGGGTCTCTGGCGTTTCGTCAGCCCACGCGAGTTGTGTGGATATAAAGGGAAAATTTGAGACAGTGTCGGGTGGAGTTCCCGGGTAGCTCAGTTGGCAGAGCGCTGGTACATTCAACCAGAGGTCCCGGGATCGATACCCGGCCCCGGAACAATTTTTCCCTTGAAATTATTCAAAGATTGTATAGTTGGCATATTAAGTAACAAGAGAACACTGTTCATAACATACTACTGCCATCTAGCGGAATATTTGTAATGATGAGATGATGCAATAATACATTTTCAAGACAGTTTAATAAATCAATTAATTTTTTTTATTACAGTACTTTATTTTTTCTAATCGTGTAATTGTCAATTAAATTCCACTCGAGTTTTGATTTTTTCGAGATAAATCAAAACCTGTAATGAGATTACTATTCATAAATTCTACAATTTGCAGCAAAAATTAGAAATTGATATGATTTAATTGTTTACTTGAAATTGTTTTCTTACAAACTGTCAACGATTTCTGAACAATATATTATATTTATTTCGGAATATGTGTGATAAGAACTTTCTTGTGTTAAATTTTAACGTACCTTGTTAACATGTTTCGACCTATTTTCGGTCATCTTCGGAACTGGTCGTTGTTGGTCTTGGCGCCTCCTGTTTCCTGTGTGGGTGCGTTCGTAGTGTAGAGTCAAAGAGTGTATGTATTTTGAAATTGAGTTGTGTGTTGAGAATATCGTTGGGGTGTGTTTTCGTGTGTCTGTATATTTCATATTGTTCTAGTGTGTTGAGTTTCTGGCTTTTGGTTGGATGTGCAGTATTTCCATGTCTGTGTTGATGTCTCTCTGGGTGTGGTTAGCATTTGTGATGTGATCTGTATGTGTGGAGGTGTTTTGTAATTTTGTTATGGCTGTCATGTGTTCTTTGTAACGTGTTTGAAATGATCTGCCTATCTGTCCTATGTAGAAGTTGTTACAGGTGTTACATTTGAGTTGTATACGCCTGTGTGGTTGTATTTGTTTGTTTGTGTTGAAACACACACACTCTTTGACTCTACACTACGAACGCACCCACACAGGAAACAAGAGGCGCCAAGACCAACAACGACCAGTTCCGAAGATGACCGAAAATAGGTCGAAACATGTTAACAAGGTACGTTAATAATATTTAACACAAGAAAGTTCTTATCATACATATTCCGAAGTCATACAGTGTTAAAAGTTGTGTAATCAAGATGTATATATTTATTTTTTCTTTCAGCTAATACCTATGTGTCTACTTGATCAAATTTTATGTTTAAATTATCATAAATGTTGTTGTTGAGCACAAAACATAACAGATTTACAGACATAGATGAAACAGTATCTGATAAAAGTGTACTTGAATGTGTGAAGAAAAAAAAAATAAGAATTATGCTCCTGAATTTCTTTTCATAAACAAATCAGTGAAAACATTATTCCTTACTATATACATTAAATTATTCTTTAATTTCTTTATGAGGTAAAATTTTACTTAATTAATTTCAGTAGTATTAAAACAGAAAAGTTTTAAATATTCTCATTTACAGGCACTCTAAGCTGCCCTTTTAACTACCCAGTGTCCTTAAATAACAGCAGAATTATTTTAATTTACAAAATTCAAAAAAAATCATACATAATTATCTCTGGATTAGCAATAAGAAAGGTGCATCTTGTAGCCAATGGACCGAGGCCATTAAAATGTGCACCAATGTCATCGCAGTTAGATCTCTCCCCGGTAGAAGCCTTAGGAATACTCATTGCAGGAGACGCAATGAGTATGAAACTTTACCCCACGTGCTAGGTTTCTGCCCTCAGGGCGAATTACTGCGAATTGACAGACATAACACAGTCCGCTCAATAATTGCTAACAGATTAAGGGAACACGGTGAATACGAAGCATATGAGGAAGTTCAATGGAAGGATCTACATAATTGACCGAGATAAAAAAAAGCTGGTCTCGTTCTTGACCCCACTGTGAGGTTCGAAATTAATGAAGATCAACCAAAGCAGGTACATGAAGAGAAACGCGCTATTTACCTTCCATGCTGTGATGACCTCAGTCATAAATATAATATTCAAGATTGGAATGTCATTGGACTTACGTTTGGTGCGCGAGGAACAATTCCCAAATTTACATTGGAGATCCTCAGAAAATTAAAGGTTCCTGATAAGACTCTTCAGACAATTGCATCAACCATTTTAAAATCTTCATTGAACATCATCAATCACCATCTCTATTCATCTTTACAATATTAAATGTATATTATTTATTTTCAATAAATTTGTATCGTTTTAGTAGCTACCACATCTTGTCGCAGAATATTCTTTTTTTAAATTTCATTATGTATTTTTTTAACATTAATTTACATTTTCTTTTTTGTTCATTTGAATTGATTAGGATGCCGATATTTAAAATCCAAGATTTGGACGGCTATTATTTCGATGATATTTTCTCTCAGATGATTTCTTGATAATGTCGCTGAATCCACAAAACACCCTGTACAACAAATTTCCGTATCATCCACTTCTATTCATGGAACATGTGAACGTCGCTGAGATGTAAATTTCGATTAAATCAATACATAATTTATCATAGTCAGAATCCCGAAGCCAGCAACCAGAAGCTTTTAGGAATTAAATTAGTACATATCGACTAAACACGGGAATTTACTTTTTCGCACCTTTCCGAGTTGTAAGCAAAATTTCACATGAAAGCTAACGGATTTCAGATAACACTTCACTTCTCTCTGCTAATGGAAGTCGTTTTGTCGTGGAACGTCAATACCCGCACCTGTTTTCTTCAAGTTGCCGGGTAGCTTAGACTCTACAATAATTCGTCTTTTGGAGTAGAAGGTTTGTGAAACCGGGAAGGAGGTATTTAAGTTCCCCGTATACGCTTCCATCTGATGTTATGGGAAGTTAGAATAACAAAAATAATAAAAAGGGCTAGTGTTCGCCCTCTCCTCCCTCGGTTTTCTTACCTAGCCTTCCTCCGCTCGTCACTTGCTAAATGAGCTGTCATCCATCTTATTTACTCTGATGTACTAAACGCCGGCCTCTATTTCGGGACCCCGACGTCGTTTGATGAATGGCTTTCCAGCGCCGTAATGCTTCTTAGCTGCTGCCGGATATCTGGGGGCAGCGCCTGTACACAGCTTGTTGGGATCACAACATGAGCCTCTCGATAACGGACACAGATAACTCTTGCCCGCCTTGCTTTCGTATTATATTCCACGTGCAGAGAAAGTGCTTCCATACCGAATCAAACACCGTATACATTTTCACGAAATTTCTTTAGTAAGGTTATGACCTTAAAGTATGAAAAGTTTTCAAGATAATTTTAATATAAAAAATTGTATAAGTACCCTTCTATTTGCAGATGATCAAGTTCTTATATCAGATAATGAAGATATCTTACAAAGATCAATTTTTGAATTACAAACAATTGCTGGGGAATATAACTCAGAAATATCTGTCCGGAAAACTAAGTCGATGGCTTTTCAGGGAAAATTTCCTCTCAGATGTAAACTATTAATACAAAATCAAGGAATTGAACAAGTAAGTTCCTTTAAATTTTTGGGTTGTGATCTTATAATATATGGGAGAGATAGATGCAGAAAAGAAGATAGAAAAATTTAATCGAATCTGTGGAACTATTAGGAGAACTCTAAAAGACAAAGTTAGAAAGGAAGCATACATGAAATTCTATAAAACAATGGCAGTTCCATGCGGATTATATGGCACTGAAACTTGGACCCTTGACACAAAAACACGTAGGTTAGTAAAATACAAGCAGCAGAAATGAAATTTCTGAGAGGGTGCCTAGGAGTCACAAAAAGAGATAGACTACGTAATGAGGACATCCGAAATCTTCTAGATATATACAAATTGAATAATAAAGTAGATGATTATAGACAAACATGGAAAGAACACGTAAACAGAATGAACAATGAAAGACTACCTAAGAAGATTTTAAATTATAAACCGAAAGGTAAAAGGGACATTGGAAGACCCAAAGGAAGATGGTTGGATCAAAGAGACGCAACAGACCGAGAGGTCTAATGCCTGAAGAAGAAGAAGAAGAAGAAGAAGAAGAAGAAGAAGAAGAAGAAGAAGAAGAAGAAGATGAAGAAGTATGAAAAGTAAGTCTAAAGATGTTTAAGTTTCTAGCTACTTTTGATTTAAAAATAATGAAAACTGGATAACATAAGTGCCTTCCTCTTCAGAAACAAGCAAAGGTTCAAAATCAAACTCCTGTCCACACAATCTTCCACTGCTCTTATTTCTACTGATAAGGCTTGCTTTATTTTGCGTAATTAAATTGAATAAAAAAACTGGCATGTGATTAACCGAAACCTTGTAATTGGGATCGTAAGGATGTCCGGGATTTGAAATAAAAGTTTGATATTTCTTTTTCATTTCTGTCTTTATACTCCCCCCCACACTTAAATTCAACAAGGCGGAGCCTTCTCGTTAACTACTTCATAATCGCTTCCCCATTCCATGCGGCCTAGTCTGCAGACAACAATGCAATTGATAGTCGAAACGATTCACCGACATCAATATGACGCCAATGAGTTGTTTGAAATTGTAATGAATAATAATATGTTATTACAGAGAATTGGATTCGTTTGGATATTAATATCATAGTTAAATTGTTTGAATAAAATTTATTATTATTGCAGAAATATAATGAAAAGGTTCCGTCACGGATATTGCAAGATTTGTGAACTCACTTACACCTTATTAACAAAAATTGTAAAACTCAGGTCTCTGCCTCAAGCAATAGTAATATGCATTACAAGAGCGGTATGTTGACGTTTTCATGTTCGAGGAAAAGATTGAAAAAGCGAAACGTAGTTGAGCTTTTTTAATTTCCGAGAACATGAAAACAAACATACCGCTCGTGTATCGTACATTATTTTGTGCGACGATCGTTTATTACATACCTGAAAGACGAATTTCTAATTAGTTGCAATGAAATCTCCATCTTGGTTTCTGTTTAATGACTGCAACTTCGGAACACCAAAATATCTTTCTTCAACATTGTTGCTGTATAATGTTTTCTGTGTTTACTATACTCCAGCAGGCCGTGATATATGTCTGTCTTTTTTTCCCCCCAGTTTATAAATGCGAACTTAAAACATACGGTAAGGTTATGTAATGATTTATTTTTCATTTTAATATTTTAACAATATTATTTATATAACATATTGCAGTAATAACATCGGCATCTGGAATCTCGTTGATTTTTTCACGGCTTCCTTAATGTTACTTGTATCAGGAATGCAATAAGTTTAGTGGAGTAGTAAACTTTACTTAATTTTTGCAAAAATTTAAAAACAATAATTAACGTTGCAATTTAGGTGAAATTGCAGTGGTAAGTTTCCAATTTATAATTATTACTATGTTAAACGTCTCTAAAAATAATATGTTAAAAGCCTAAAGCAGTAAAATGAATGTCGCGCTTAAGCGGTAAGAAGAGGGAAATTGTTATGAGTGTTACGTTGGGAATACTGAATGTGGTATTTCACACTTACCGCGTATTGGTTCTGTGCGGAAAGCAAGCAAATACGCACGATCTCGCACAAAAGACTTTTAAAAAGTCCATGAGCCTGGAAATGTTTCTTTAAATAGCGAAAAATGGCTTTAAGCCAAGAGAACTGGAACGAGGATTGAAAAAAATTGCAGCACACCCCTGGCTATTTGTAAGAGCCGCTAACGGTAAACATGCTGGGCACGTTGGTCTTACCTCAAAACACTTTGAGGGACCTTCCTTCTTATTTAAGTTCATGATTTTTTCAGACTTCCAATTTGGCCTGGATCAATAATGGAGCAGCATCGCGCCTGAGGGAGAGGACGGCACCGCGTTTGTTAGGCAGATGCGGCGCTGCAGACGTGACCGAGGACGCTGGTCCACGCACTTGACCGCAAACACTGATACTCACTTCTTATGACGGACCTCAGCTGAGCGAGTCTGACTGAACAATGCTGTAGCTCTAATAGTCAAGAACAGAAGACGAATGCAATAGTAAGTATGAGGAAATGGAGATTAAGATGTATAACGTTATGAAATGGAGATTAAGATCTTTACCATTATGAAATGAAGATTAAGATCTTTACCATTATGAAATGAATATTAAGATCTTTACCATTATGAAATGAAGATTAAGATCTTTACCATTATGAAATGAAGATTAAGATCTTTACCATTATGAAATGAAGATTAAGAAATCATTATGAAACAAAGATTGATATGTATATCATTACGAAATGAAGACTGATAGGTATAACATTATGAAATGGAGATTAAGATACCATTACGAAATGAAGCCTGATATGTATACCATTACGAAATGAAGACTGATAGGTATAACATTATGAAATGAAGATTAAGATACCATTACGAAATGAAGCCTGATATGTATACCATTACGAAATGAAGACTGATAGGTATAACATTATGAAATGAAGATTAAGATACCATTACGAAATGAAGCCTGATATGTATACCATTACGAAATGAAGCCTGATATGTATACCATTTCGAAATGAAGACCGATAAGTATAACATTATGAAATGAACATTAAGATGCCATTACGAAATGAAGCCTGATATGTATACCATTACGAAATGAAGCCTGATATGTATACCATTACGAAATGAAGACTAATAAGTATAACATTATGAAATGAAGATTAAGATACCATTACGAAATGAAGCCTGTTATGTATACCATTACGAAATGAAGACTGATAAGTATAACATTATGAAATGAAGATTAAGATACCATTACGAAATGAAGCCTGATATGTATACCATTACGAAATGAAGACTGATAGGTATAACATTATGAAATGAAGATTAAGATACCATTACGAAATAAAGCCTGATATGTATACCATTACGAAATGAAGACTGATAGGTATAACATTATGAAATGAAGATTAAGATACCATTACGAAATGAAGCCTGATATGTATACCATTACGAAATGAAGCCTGATATGTATAGCATTTCGAAATGAAGACCGATAAGTATAACATTATGAAATGAACATTAAGATGCCATTACGAAATGAAGCCTGATATGTATACCATTACGAAATGAAGCCTGATATGTATACCATTACGAAATGAAGACTAATAAGTATAACATTATGAAATGAAGATTAAGATACCATTACGAAATGAAGCCTGTTATGTATACCATTACGAAATGAAGACTGATAAGTATAACATTATGAAATGAAGATTAAGATACCATTACGAAATGAAGCCTGATATGTATACCATTACGAAATGAAGACTGATAGGTATAACATTATGAAATGAAGATTAAGATACCATTACGAAATAAAGCCTGATATGTATACCATTACGAAATGAAGACTGATAGGTATAACATTATGAAATGAAGATTAAGATACCATTACGAAATGAAGCCTGATGTGTATACCATTACGAAATGAAGACTGATAGGTATAACATTATGAAATGGAGATTAAGATACCATTACGAAATGAAGCCTGATATGTATACCATTACGAAATGAAGACTGATAGGTATAACATTATGAAATGAAGATTAAGATCTTTACCATTATGAAATGAAGATTAAGATCTTTACCATTATGAAATGAAGATTAAGAAATCATTATGAAACAAAGATTGATATGTATATCATTACGAAATGAAGACTGATAGGTATAACATTATGAAATGGAGATTAAGATACCATTACGAAATGAAGCCTGATATGTATACCATTACGAAATGAAGACTGATAGGTATAACATTATGAAATGAAGATTAAGATACCATTACGAAATGAAGCCTGATATGTATACCATTACGAAATGAAGACTGATAGGTATAACATTATGAAATGAAGATTAAGATACCATTACGAAATGAAGCCTGATATGTATACCATTACGAAATGAAGCCTGATATGTATACCATTTCGAAATGAAGACCGATAAGTATAACATTATGAAATGAACATTAAGATGCCATTACGAAATGAAGCCTGATATGTATACCATTACGAAATGAAGCCTGATATGTATACCATTACGAAATGAAGACTAATAAGTATAACATTATGAAATGAAGATTAAGATACCATTACGAAATGAAGCCTGTTATGTATACCATTACGAAATGAAGACTGATAAGTATAACATTATGAAATGAAGATTAAGATACCATTACGAAATGAAGCCTGATATGTATACCATTACGAAATGAAGACTGATAGGTATAACATTATGAAATGAAGATTAAGATACCATTACGAAATAAAGCCTGATATGTATACCATTACGAAATGAAGACTGATAGGTATAACATTATGAAATGAAGATTAAGATACCATTACGAAATGAAGCCTGATATGTATACCATTACGAAATGAAGCCTGATATGTATACCATTTCGAAATGAAGACCGATAAGTATAACATTATGAAATGAACATTAAGATGCCATTACGAAATGAAGCCTGATATGTATACCATTACGAAATGAAGCCTGATATGTATACCATTACGAAATGAAGACTAATAAGTATAACATTATGAAATGAAGATTAAGATACCATTACGAAATGAAGCCTGTTATGTATACCATTACGAAATGAAGACTGATAAGTATAACATTATGAAATGAAGATTAAGATACCATTACGAAATGAAGCCTGATATGTATACAATTACGAAATGAAGACTGATAAGTATAATATTATGAAATGAAGATTAAGATACCATTACGAAATGAAGCCTGATATGTATACCATTACGAAATGAAGACTGATAAGTATAACATTATGAAATGAAGATTAAGATACCATTACGAAATGAAGCCTGATATGTATACCATTACGAAATGAAGACTGATAAGTATAACATTATGAAATGAAGATTAAGATATCATTACGAAATGAAGCCTGATATGTATACCATTACGAAATGAAGACTGATAAATATAACATTACGGAATGAAGATTAAGATACCATTACGAAATGAAGCCTGATATGTATACCATTTCGAAATGAAGACTGATAAGTATAACATTATGAAATGAAGATTAAGATACCATTACGAAATGAAGCCTGATATGGATACCATTACGAAATGAAGCCTGATACGTATACCATTACGAAATGAAGACTAATAAGTATAGCATTATGAAATGAATATTAAGATACCATTAAGAAATGAAACTTGATATGTATACCATTATGAAATGAAGCCTGATATGTATACCATTTCGAAATGAAGGCTGATAAGTATAACATTATGAAATGAAGATTAAGATACCATTACGAAATGAAACCTGATATTATACCACTATTAAATGAAGATTAACACATATTACTTACTTATGACTTTTAAGGAATCCGGAGGTTCATTGCCGCCCTCACATAAGCCCGCCATCAGTCCCTATCTTCAGCAAGATTAATCCAGTCCTTACCATCATATCCCACTTCTCTCAAATCCATTTTAATATTAACCTCCCATCTACGTCTTGGTCTCCTTAAAGGTCTTTTCCCCTCCGGCCTCCCAACTAACACTCTATACGCATTTTTGGATTCGCCCATACGTGCTACATGCCCTGCCCATCTCAAACGTCTGGATTTATTGTTCCTAATTATGTCAGGTGAAGAATACAATGCGTGCAGTTCTGTGTTGTGTAACTTGCTCCATTCTCCTGTAACTTCATCCCTCTCAGCCCCAAATATTTTCCTAAGCACCGTATTCACAAACACCCTTAACCTCTGTTCCTCTCTCAAGATTATTGACATATTGTATACCATTAGAGAATTGAAGATTAAGATATATAACATAATGATATGGAGACTGATATGTATATCATTATGGAATGAAGACTAAGGTCTGCAACTGGAGCAACGAAAATTAAATATTTTCCTTAAGAACTAGAGAACGTCATTAAAAAATCGAAAGACAAAAATAAGACGAGTGGCATTGTGAACTTTGCAACGAAGGAAGAATTGAAGAAATGGTAAGGTGCATGAAATGTAAAATTCGGATTAACCTCAAATCTGCTGAAGCAGGGAAGGGATGAAAAGAATTGTCGTGACCCCTGTAAATAAATTTAATTCAGTTTGTAATTATGGTAAAAATGTTCCTGACCAGTGATGAGAGAGCTTTAGAGTACAAAATTAATAGTGCCCTATGAAAAAAATATATTATATATTGTATAAGTGTGTGGTACAAAGCAGAAATCTACCTGTCCAAATTGCGAACTAAACCTCCTTGTTTGTACCCTTTGTAGAATTGGGTAAAAGTTAATGGGCAGCAATTGTATACCTAAGTGACTGAAGTTTTGCTACTTCTTTATAATGTTTTATGGTTTTAGTTCAGAGGCAAAGAATCTTATAAATTCTTACTTAAATAATAGATTACAGTGTGTAGCTTATAATGGTTCAGTATCACAGTTCAAATCTTTAGTTTATGGTGTGCCTCAGGGATCTGTTTTAGGCCCTATATTTTTTATTATTTATATTAATGATTTACCTAGTGTTGTTAATAGTAACTCTGTAAACCCTTATCTATTTGCTGACGATGTGGCTATTCAGCTAGATGCTGATCGTTATTCTGTCTCTCAAGATTTGTTAGATGAGAATGATATCTTAATTAAGTCATGGTTTTCTTCTAATTATTTATGTATTAATGAACGTAAAGTGACAGATCTTAAATTTAGCTTAGATAGAAAAAGTGATGCTTTTCATAATAACATCAAATTTTTGGGTATTTATATTGAAGGCGGTTTGGGCTGGGATAGCCATATTAATATGATTTCGGGTAAGATATCTAAAGGAATATTTATGTTAAGATGTTTGTCTAAAACTGTGGATACAAAAGTGCTATTAACAGTACATTTCTGATATATTCATAGTCATCTTCAATATGGTGTTTTATGATGGGGGAATCATAGTTCATCTTTTAATATTTTTAAATTACAAAAGAAAGCAGTGAGAATTATTTGTGGTGTTGGACCAAAAGAACATTGTAAACCTTTATTTCAATCCTATAAAATTCTCACTCTTCCATCGCTGTATGTATTACAGTGTTTGTTATATTCCAAAGTGAATATTGATAATTTCCCTTTGAACTTGAATTTTCACGAACACCATACGAGAAGTTGTAACGATATAAGACTTGATTTATGCAGATACAAGACTACACAAAACAGTTTTTATTATATGTCTCTGAAGTTTTATAATAGCTTACCTAACTCAACTAAAAATTTTAATTACGATTCATTCAAATCGTTAATTAAAAGAAAATTATATGAACACAGTTTGTATAACATTAACGAATATTTTAACTTGGTAAACAATTTTGTATGATTTTATTTATATTGACGTTGCTAATGCATAATGTATTTATATCCAAGCAATAAAGTATAAAAAAATAAAATAAAAAAATAAAATTATTAATAAAAAAGATTACATCATTATAAATTTCATTAAGTAGACATCCTAATACACAACAAAAAAAAAAAAGAGAAGTGACTCAATTTAGGCAACCTTCCCCTATTTTTCAACACAACAAGATCATAAGCAGCATGGGAATATAAGGAATCTTAATATAAAAAGGAGAAATTTATCCAACAGCTCAGTCGGTAGTGCAGCTGAAGGAGAATTACTGTAAAGTCGAAGTTGACCTGAAGTCAGTAATATCTCTGCAACAGTACAGTCCCTTTTTCAGCTGTCTAAGTATCAGTAAGAAATCCTCAATTATTATCCAACACAAGGCCACAAGAGACATGGAAATATAAGAAATCTTAGTACGAAAATCAAAAATATTTATTCCACAGTTCAGTCGATATTATAGCTGTATAAGTATTTATATAAAGACAATCTATATATCTATATATAATTTGAACTGGTAATGGAAATTACGGGAAAACGGCTGAACGGATTTTAATAAATGATCCCTCATTTTGAAGCTTGGAACTCAAAGTTTTTCAGAAAAATAGTAGTTTGCAGTGAAATGTTAATTTTTCAACACAATTTTCCTATTTTCCAAAATCCATCTGTCGTCAGTTTTGAGAACTAGCTAATTGCATTTCACAATAAAACAAAACACACACTACAATAAACAATATTACACGAAGGCCATGATCTGCAAGAATGCTGACATATTTAGAGCTCAAATTAAATTGGTTATTAAAAACTTAACTTACTAAAAATTAATTTACAGGTTCGATTCTGCGGTGTGTAATTTTCTGGGTACAGCTGTGTATTGGATATTAAAAACTACAAAACTTGAGGCGGTTTGATGACATTATTACCATTAGAATTGAAATATTATTGTAGTTAGGAGAGAGTCGGGTAGTATCGGACATCGGGTAGTATCGGACAGTGCGTTTCTTTCCTCTACCACCATATGGTAGTACCTGAATGACATGGTTACGTTTCTCTAAGCGACATCACGAAACGTAACCATGTTAATCAGGTACTATCATCGTGTGGTAGATGAAAGAAACTCACTGTCCGATATTACCCGATGTCCGATACTACCCGACTCTCCCCTAATGGCATGATGTGACTATTTTTCATTAATTATACATATTAATGCTATATTGATGATATGAAAGTGAAACATTTTGGGGTTATATAAGTAGATGTAGAGAATAACTTAAATTAGATTTTGATTTCTATATTTTACTGAGTGGCGGCTATATAGTATATGTTACTGAAAGCTATAAAACTTACGTAAAATAGGCTAATAATATTATTAAAAATCAAATATTTTTATAGTTATTAATCAAGAGGGGTTGGGTCTATTTCATATATTTAATGGCGGTGTGGTGTAGATATTTATATGCGTGGTTCTCTTCAGTATTGGCTTGAGCGAGAGAGTATCTTTCATTATTATGGAAGCAAATAACTTTCAGAATGTCTGGTATTCTTCATTGAAAATAAATCTGAAAAATGCTTATTTGAACGTCTACTGAACCTAGACTAATTATTATATAAATGTAAGAAGAAAAAATAGTATGAAATTTCTATAAGTTCTGGCACGATTTTAGCAATCTCTATGCAACAGTACAGTCCCTATTGGAGCAGTCTAGGTATCAGTATGAAGTCGCCAATTATTATACAACACAACACGACCACAAGAAGTATGGGGATACAATAAATCTTACAATGCATTTGAAAAATATCTTTCCAACACTTCAGTCCGTATTGCAGCTGTATAAACATTACAGTAGAGTCAATTATTACGTAAAAGCATAAAACAGAACTACTGCAAGACTTGTATAAGTGCTGGCATGAAGTCAGCGATAATTCCAGCTGTAAACCAGCCATCCCTCCTCGATGCTTTTCACGTCGTTATAACATTAGGTGGCGAGGGGGCAGGAAGGAAGGAGGGGGAACGAAAGTTAAATATGAAGTATCAATTACAAGAAGGGGATGTTCCTCCCTCTACTCTTCTTTGTACCAAGTTTTTAACAAGGCGGTTAATTAACGCTTGTTCTTCCTTCAATCCCTCCAAGCTACAGCAAGTCATATATTATGGAATACAGGAGACATCTTTATATTAATAATAGTGAAGGTACACTACTTCAGCTCTGCCTAGATGTAGTCTGTTCTAATACAGTAAAAACTACGATAAATTAAAATAAAAACAATTTGTAGGAGAGCCATGTATTGACTTGCAGGTTGTCTTCCCGGTTATTCCTGTTTTAAATTCTGACCCCGGGCGATAAATTCACAATAGCGATGAAAAGACTGAGTATGGCTTCTCTTTGAAGTACCAGGGATCGCATATTGTGGATGCTGGCCTCAGGAAATATGAGTTGCCATATTTTTCTCTATATTTACTCTACGTACAGACACATTCTTTGAGGAAGACTAACCCTAAACAATGGAAGAAATGTTATAACATGATATTCAGGGAATTTTGTAAAATTTAAACTACACGTAGCTCAAGGTAGTGTTTGGATGAAACTTCTATAATATTTTCTTTTTATTATTGTTAATTATAGTTTCTTGACTATACGTCATTCACCCATTATTTCAATACACTGCTCTGTAGATATAGTAGAAAGCTAATGTTCACTTAGATATAACACGCGGAGCAAGCCCCCTGCAATCGATAAGCATCATGTTTAGGTAGAGCATGAAAGTCAAGTAAAAAATCGATCATACGGGAATGGATATTTAAGAGTTGTTAATTAATTATAAAAAGTGAATCTGATACAACGTTAATACAAATTAATTTTATTTCTTATTTGGTATTCCCAAGAAACTAGTTCGATTAATTAAAATGTGTCTCAGAGAAACGTACAGCAGAGTTCGTATAGGTCAGTTTCTGTCAGATGCGTTTCCAATTCACTGTGGACTAAAGCAAGGAGATGCACTATCACCTTTACTTTTTAACTTTGCTCTAGAATATGCCATTAAGAACGTCCAGGATAACAGAGAGGGTTTGGAAATGAACGGGTTACATCAGCTGCTTGTCTATGCGGATGACGTGAATATGTTAGGAGAAAATCCACAAACGATTAGGGAAAACACGGGAATTTTACTGGAAGCAAGTAAAGAAATAGGTTTGGAAGTAAATCCCGAAAAAACAAAGTATATGATTATGTCTCGTGACAAGAATATTGTACGAAATGGAAATATAAAAATTGGAAATTTATCTTTTGAAGGGATGGAAAAATTCAAATACCTTGGAGCAACAGTAACAAATATAAATGATACTCGGGAGGAAATTAAACGCAGAATAAATATGGGAAATGCCTGTTATTATTCGGTTGAGAAGCTTTTATCATCCAGTCTGCTAACAGTTATATTACTGGCTGTGCTTTATGGTTGTGAAACTTGGACTCTCACTTTGAGAGAGGAACATAGGTTAAGGGTGTTTGAGAATAAGGTGCTTAGGAAAATATTTGGTGCTAAGAGAGATGAAGTTACAGGAAAATGGAGAAAGTTACACAACACAGAACTGCACGCATTGCAGTCTTCACAATTAAGAACATTAAACCCAGACGTATGAGATGGGCAGGGCGTGTAGCACGTATGTGTGAATCCATAAATGCATATAGAATGTTAGTTGGAATACTTGAGGGAAAAATACCTTTGGGGATACCGATACGTAGATGGGAGGATAACATTGAAATGGATTTGAGGAAGGTGGGATATGATGGTAGGGACTGGATTAATCTTGCTCAGGATAGGGACCAATGGCGGGCTTATGTGAGGGCGGCAATGAACCTCAGGGTTCCTTAAAAGCCAGTAAGTAAGTATTACTATTATTGTAAAACAGTTATATTACTGGTTGTTCTGTATGGTTGCGAAACTTGGACTCTTACTTTGAGATAGGAACAGAGGTTAAGGGTGTTCGAGAATTAGGTCCGTAGCTAAATATTTGTGGCTAAGAGGGATGAAGTTACAGGAGAATGGAAAAAATTACACAACGCAGAACTGCACACATTGTATTCTTCACCTAACATACTAGGAACATTAAAATCCATATGTTTGAGATGGGCAGAGCATGTAGCACGTATGGATGAATCCAGAAATGCATATAAAGTGTCAGTTGGAAGACCTGAGGGAAAAATACCTTTGGGGATACCGATACACAGATGGAAGGATAATATTAAAATGGATTTGAGGGAGGTGGGATATGATGATAGAGACTGGATTAATCTTGCTCAGGATAGGGACCGATGGCGGGCTTATGTGAGGGCGGCAATGAACATCTGGGTTCTTTAAACGCCATTTGTAATTTTTTTTCAGACGAATTCAAATCATATTCTTTTGAACTATCAATGTTATGACTACGCGGTTATACGGATACCAAAACAGTCATGTGCAGTGATGAATGCTTTGGAAACAAAAGTCACCGATAAGTTATCAATATTGTATCACGTTGAACAACAGATATTTCCGCTCGATTAATAAAATGAGGGGGTGTGTGACGTGTGTTAATTACAAATTACTGATCGCATATCATTACGTTACCTACACTATCGACCCCAAAGATATCACCCCGACATTATTCCTGGAGTTATGTATAAAACAAACCGCTATTGACTTTCGCATAAGAATGATATATCGCAACAAAGCGATAATTTTTTGGAGGAAAATGGCGTTGGCACGGTTTGCTCAATATTAAAAAAAAAAAAAAACTCAAAAGCGCACATAATGAACACGTACTATCTATATCGAGATTATCTGTCACAATTAATTATCTGCTTCCATTAATTACTCTCATAAATCAGAACTGTGCATAAGCGACAGTATTCTTTTTTAACGCGAGAGAAAGAGGCTGGGGAGAGGAGAGGATTCTGTTCACATAATCCCGCATCATTGAGCTTTTTTGTTGTGTTTTTGGGAGCGTAACCAATGGTTTGTCGCTTTGTTCGGTGCTAATGGGACTGCAAGGACGGAGTTCATTATCTCTGCGGCAATGTTATTTTTTTCTGTCGCTGGTATCAATGAACTTCAATTGAGTATTATCTATACCTACTATCTTTTGTTTTAATGCCTCTAGTACATAAATCCAACTATCTGAGTGGGGGGAAAACTTTCAGTTATGAGTTCCCATGGCACGATACAGTGCACAAACTATGGAGCTTGGATCTACACAGTCTGATCCGTTTGGGTATGGATAATATTAATTTATTATTATAAAGCTATTATGATAGTAGAAAAAATTTCTTGCTGGTTATATTATGATTAAAAGATGGGAGTTTCCATATATGACAATCAACAAAGCATAATCTGAAAGGACAAATGAAAATCGTAGGTGATTAAAATGGCTACTACAAATCACCAGCGGGCACAATGTGTTCTTTGGTATGCTAAATTTGAGTGTTAAAAGAGTTCAAAGGGAATTTCGACGTGAGTATGGTGTGGTAATGTACCTAAATACGATTCCATAATGTTGTGGTATTAGTAGTAGTATTTAGTGGTATTTATTTATTTAACCTGGTAGAGATAAGGCCGTCAGGCCTTCTCTGCCCCTCTACTAGGAGATTCCAACTATAATATGAAGAATAAAATTACAATTAGTATTAAATTTACAATTACAAATAAAATTACAATTAGTATTAAATTTAGAATTACAATTACAAATAAAATTACAATTAGTATTAAATTTACAATTACAATTACAATAAAATCGAAGTACGAAAAGATTACCTGACTAATTAAAGCTAGACAATTTATCATAGAAAAAAAAAAAGAATATTTTATATTTACTGAATAAATTAAACCTAGAATAACAAAATTCTATAGTGATGAAATTACTGGATATTGACATATTTTGTGATAGATTAAGGAAACTATTTACAAGACATCAATTACTGACCAAGTGCCTAGTTAGTTTTCGTTTGAATTCAATTTTATTTCGACAGTCCCTGATGCTAGCAGGTAGCGAATTCCAGAGTCTTGGCAGGGCTATTGTGAAAGAGGATGAGTATGAGGAGGTGCGATGGGATGGTATTGTTAGTATTGTTTCATGACGAGAGCGTGTGTTCAGATTATGGTGGGAAGAAAGGTAAGTGAAGCGAGACGACAGGTACGAAGGAATAGAAGAGTTCAAGATTTCGAAGAGGAGAAGTGAATGTAAATTTCTTTTCTTATCTAGTTTAAGCCAACCTATTGCTTCCAGGGATGGGGTAATGTGATCATATTTACGAACATTGCTTACAAAACGTACACACAAATTATGAGCACGTTGAAGTTTCGTTTTGTTGTCGCTGGAAAGGTCAGTCAGTAAAATATCAGCAAAGTCAAAATAGGGAAATACAAGCGTCTGCACAAGGGACTTTTTTAAGCAAGAGGGGAGATGAACATTTATCCTTTTTAGCACATGGATAATAGAATATACTTTTCTGGTATCGAACATTTGTAGAAACAGTTCTGTGTTAAAAAACATGCAGAAGGTCGCAGGCGAAACCCTGTACGACAAGCAGCTATCTCTTGCCTTGGTCCCCAAACTCCCCAGATCTAACCCTTCCTGATTTCTTCGTGTGGGGTTTTGTTAAAGACATTGTCTATTCACAGAAACCCAGCAACATTGATGATCTGAGAGTAAAAATTACTCAAGCTTTTCAACAAATCAGCCCTCTTATGTTACAACGGACATGGGCTGAATTGCATCACCGTTATGAGTTGTGCAGGGTGCGCAATGGGGGTCATGTTGAGCTCTGAGGAATCTCCCATCTTTCAGTGTTGTATGCACAAAGTTTCAACAATTAAAGTTCAGTAGTAAATGTTGTACAGTGTTTTTATTTTATCCATACCTAAACTGATCATCCTGTATATTTCTCAAAGGTTATGTGAAGTAAATGATTTAGGGAATAATTAAATTTTAAGAGGGTGTTTTTACGTTTTAGGGAGAAATGTAATAAAACATTATGACTTATCACTGACACTAACATTATACACTAACATAGATAAATATGTGACACAGAAATTTGATAGTGTAATATATGCTTGAAAAGGAAGATAGCAAAGGAAAAGGAAGCTTTTAATATAAACAGGAGCATCTTCTGCGGACTTCTGGAGAAATAACTAAGGAAGAGACTAGTGAAGTGCTTTGTGTGGAGTGTGGCATTGTATGGAGCAGAAACATGGACATTACGACGAAGTGAAGAGAAGTGACTTCAAACATTTGAAATGTGGATATGGCGAAGAATGGAACGGTGACTAAAAGGAATGCGGAAAGGAGGAGGGATTGAATAATGAGGGGTTTGTAGTGAAATACCTGGTGTTGGGCAGGAAATTATTAATAATAATACTACTAATAATAATGATAATAATAATAATAATAATAATTTTATTTAACCTGGCAGAAATCACTTATAGGGCCTTCACTAAAAAACAACCGAGATATTTTATGTAATGGTAATGAAAAATACGTTTTTATGATCCCTAAAAGAACTTAAGATACCTGATTTAATTAAAAAACTGCAATGTTTAAAAATATTTATGTAATTAATTTTTTAGAAGTGATCACTGTTGCTACCTCTCGTCACTGGAACTCTCTGCCGCCTGAAGTCAAGGGCTGCCGAACATTGAAATCTTTCAAATCCAAGTTAGAAAATTATCTTATGACGAGTTGCCAAACTAACTTACTATTATGACAAGTGTTGTATTGCATGTTTCCACGTATTCACATTTTTTTATGTTCTAGTGACATTTAACTTATTTTATATTTGTGTTTTCATATTTTCCGATAATGGTATATCTAGAATGTGATAAGTTGAGCTATAAATAATCATAATTTTCCTTACTGTGTGTACTTAAAAATATTGTATTCATTGTATGCTTTGTACTGCACTATTTTATCACTATTATTATTATTATTATTATTATTAGTATTCTTATTTTTTATCATTATTATTATTATTATTATTATTATTATTATCAATAATTGTCTTATTTTTTATACGTTGTATGTCTCATTTATTTTGACCTGCTGTTCACATTTTATTATGCTTTTTCCTTTCTTTCTGTATGTTATATATTATGTCTGATTTCTACTTACTTGTTGTTTACATTTTATTATTATTATCTTATTCAGTTTTGTGTATAAAATTGTAGTGTACTTTGTAAATTTGTTGTATTATTTGTAAAGCAGTTTTACTCCTGGTTGAGTGTTAGAGAAGGCCGTATGGTCTTAACTCTGCCAGATTAAATAAATTATTATTATTATTATTATTATTATTATTATTATTATTATTATTATTATTATTGTTATTATTATTATTGTTATTATTATTATCAGTAATTGTCTTTTTTTATACTTTGTATGTCTCATTTATTTTGACCTTCTGTTCACATTTTATTATGCTTTTTTCTTTCTTTCTGTATGTTATATATTATGTCTGATTTCTACTTACTTGTTGTTTACATTTTATTATTATTATCTTATTCAGTTTTGTGTGTAAAATTGTAGTGTACTTTGTAAATTTGTAGTGTTTTTGTAACGCAGTTTTACTCCTGGTTGAGTGTTAGAGAAGGCCGTATGGCCTTAACTCTGCCAGGTTAAATAAATGATTATTATTATTATTATTATTATTATTATTATTATTATTATTATTATTATTATTATTATTATTATTATTATATAACTGGCCTTGTATTGCAATCGAATATATTATAACTTTGCTATGCATTTAACTCCACATTAAAATAGAAAGAAATATTAAAGTTATTAACCGTTTATAACCCTGCAATAACTGTATGACTTACTACATAAGCAAGCAACAGCACTGCTAAACAAGTGTACTGTACTTCGCTTCACGAACAGAGAACCTTCGGATTAAAGAAGCCATAAGTTTCCCTGACACGTGCCCCCAATTAGTGAAGGACGAAGAGGGATGCCCTCAATATGCGGTGTTGGCAATTCTATCTTCGAGATCCGATTTCTGATCTGCTAGAAAAACAGGTCAATGGTTCCTGTCTTCAGTCAACAAAGCGTTGTAACTCTTAGTACTAGATAGTTCACAAATAAACTACAGAATGATATTGTGGAAACAAAAATAGCAACAAACATTTATAAAAAAAAATAAGCGTACAGACAGTTCTAAACAGGAGACAACGTCAAAACTGTTTTAGTACACTAATTTAAAATTAAAGGATAACCTCTTTTTAAAATTGTTGAAATGCAGGTGATATATTTTACAATAAGATATTAGGAATAAGCTCTCTATAGGAAATTCGCTCTAAAGGGGAAAATGTTTTGACCACTCCACAGAAAATATAAATAAATTTTCGAAAATGCAATTTCAGAAAAAAAATATCACTATTCAGACCGCTGTGATACTAATAATAATATTAAAACATGTTTTCTTTCAATTCCCTCCTTCTATTCTAATACTGATTACTATTACTATTAACTTACTTACAAATTACCTTTAGAGAACCCAGTGGTTCATTGCCGCCCTCACATAACCCCGTCATCGGTCCCTATTCTGAGCAAGATTAATCCAGTCTCTACCATCATATCCCACCTCCCTCAAATCCATTTTAATATTATCCTCCCATCTACGTCTCGGTCTCGCCAAAGGTCTTTTTCCCTCCGCCCTCCCAACTAACACTCTATATGCATTTCTAGATTCGCCCATACGTACTACATGCCCTGCCCGTCTCAAACGTCTGGATTTAATGTTCCTAATTATGTCAGGTGAAGAATACAATGCGTGCAGTTCTGCGTTGTGTAACTGTCTCCATTCTCCTGTAACTTCATCCCTCTTAGCCCCAAATATTTTCATAAGCACCTTATTGTCAAACTCTCTTAACTTCTGTTCCTCTGTCAAAGTGAGAGTCCAAGTTTCACAACCATAAAGAACAACCAGTAATATAGCTGTTTTATAAATTGTAACTTCCAGATTTTTTGACAGCAGACTGGATGATAAAACTTCTCAACCGAATAATAACAGGCATTTCCCATATTTATTCTGTGTTTAATTTCCTCCCGAGTGTCATTTATATTTGTTACTGTTGCTCCAAGATATTTGAATTTTTTCGCCTTTACAAAAGGATAAATTTTCATTTCGTATTATGATCTAGTCACGAGACATAATCATATACTTAGTGTTTTCGGGATTTACTTCCAAACCTATCTCTTTACTTACTTCAAGTAAAAGTCCTGTGTTTTCCCTAATAGTTTGTGGATTTTCTCCTAACATATTCACGTCATCCACATACACAAGCAATTAATTAAGAACGGATACAACATAATACGTAAGACAAAACATAATCACAAAAAAACATAATGCAAACAAACACAAAAACGCAAAAAATACATCACACGAATATACGAAAACAAAAACACATACAAAATTGCAACCTCATTCAAGAAATTAAACTACAACATCGCATACAGAACAAATAACACTCTACAAAAACATCTCAACACACAAACAACACAAACAAATACAACCACACACGCGTATACAAACTCAAATGTAACACCTGCAATAACTTCTACATAGGACAGACAGGCATATCATTTCAAGCACGTTACAAAGAACACATCACACCCATAACAAAATTACAGAACACTTCCACATATGCAAAACACATCACAAATGCTAACCACACCTACAGAGACATCAACACAGACATGGAAATACTGCACATCTAACCAAAAAGCCAGAACTAAACAAACTAGAAGAATATGAAATTTACACACACACAAAAACACACCCCAACTAAATTCTCAACACACTACTCAATTTCAGAACAGACACATTCTTTGACTCTACATTGCACCACACGAACACACCCTCACAAGAAACAAAACAAGAGGCGCCAAGACCATCAACGACCAGTTCTGAAGATGACCCATAAAAGGTCGAAAAATTTAAACGAAGTACGTTAGAATTTAACACAAGAAAGTCTTATTATATTCCGAAATGATACAGTGTTAAAAGTTGTGTAATCAAGATGTATTAGTACATTATGCAACGAGCCTATAATGATAGTAATTAAGAATCGAGTATGGATATTTATGAAACGAGCGCAAGCGAGTTTCATAATTTTCATACGAGCTTCTTAATTACTATTATAGGCGAGTTTCATACGACTTTTTATGCTCGACCATATTTCTAACTTGAAATTACCGGTATTCAGATGTATACATTTTATTTGTATCTGACAAGATCGGAAGTGACCTAGTTCTAGGTCGTGAATTGTGAGATGTGCGCAGACGCGAAAGTATTGATTTTTTCCGAGGAACAATAATGTCATTGACCTTGACGTAGTCCCGTTAAACTTGATAATATTATAATATTATAACCTTGATTATTGAATTCGACATTGAAAAACGAGATGACAAATTGAATTTAATTCTATATCATTTACAATTAACGCTAATTATTATAGTAACAGAACATAACCTTCTGCGACATTATTGGATTTCCAGCCTCCGTGACTTTTCGCTAATTCTCTTTCGATTGCATATCCGAGAATAATCGATACTCGCGGTTTTATAACGGTACAAAGCTGACTTGTCATTGGCTGAACACATGTAAGCTGAGTTATCATTGGCTGAAGACCTGAACTTTAATGAGTAGGTGTACTTTAATGACATGCATTAAAGGACTGCTACCAGGTGTATAATTACTACATTTCGGCATGGTCGAGCATAAAATAAATTATTGTAGAATTTTAATACAATCTCTTTAGACGTATCTGACAGCACGATAAATTTGAAGACGTTTGAGTGACTTTATGACTGATTAGTTGGTATGATTAGTAACGCAAGGGTTCGGTTGGCAACGCAGAGTGTTTTACGTGTCAGTAGTGGAGTTGTCAATACCGACCGGCCATGACAGCTGACGAGCGCCGCTTCGAGTGGCAGCGACGCGTTCTAATCAACAGACGAGCCCTGCATGACATTACGTCATATCCAATTTCGCTGCGGTATTTATTTCTCCGTGTACTCTTTTCCTCCGCAACTCCATGATTTGTTATCGTGCTGCGATTTGTTATTTTCAGAGCAACGAAGATTAAACAAGAGACACGCACGTTGAACAAGGGTTGAAATTAATTCGATATCTGACGATTACACCTTTCTAACAGTTCATACATTTCAACGGACTTCCTTATAAGAAAGGGTTATTTGGCGCAGTGTTTCTCAACCAGTGATACGCGTACCCGTCGAGTCGCTTGGAAAGAGCTGAAGGGGTACAATTTGTAGCTCATGATTTATATATTTATTTATCTACTTATTTATTTATGTATTTATTTATTTATTTACTTATTTATTTATTTGTTCGTTCGTTCGTTCATTTATTTATTTATTTATTTATTTATTTGTTCGTTCGTTCGTTCATTTATTTATTTATTTATTTACTTATTTATTTATTAACTTATTTATTTATTTATTTATTTATTTATTTATTTATTTATTTGTTCGTTCGTTCGTTCATTCATTCACTCATTCACGCGTTTGTTTGTTCGTTCGTTCATTATTTATTTATTTACTTATTTATTTATTTGTTCGTTCGTTCGCTTGTTCGCTCGTGCGTTCGTTCGTGTTTGTTTGTTTGTTTGTTTGTTTGTTTGTTTGTTTGTTTGTTTGTTTGTTTGTTTGTTTGTTTGTTTGTTTGTTTGTTTGTTTGTTTGTTTGTTTGTTTGTTTGTTTGTTTGTTTGTTTGTTTGTTTGTTTGTTTGTTTGTTTGTTTGTTTGTTTGTTTGTTTGTTTGTTTGTTTGTTTGTTTGTTTGTTTGTTTGTTTGTTTGTTTGTTTGTTTGTTTGTTTGTTTGTTTGTTTGTTTGTTTGTTTGTTTGTTTGTTTGTTTGTTTGTTTGTTTGTTTGTTTGTTTGTTTGTTTGTTTGTTTGTTTGTTTGTTTGTTTGTTTGTTTGTTTGTTTGTTTGTTTGTTTGTTTGTTTGTTTGTTTGTTTGTTTGTTTGTTTGTTTGTTTGTTTGTTTGTTTGTTTGTTTGTTTGTTTGTTTGTTTGTTTGTTTGTTTGTTTGTTTGTTTGTTTGTTTGTTTGTTTGTTTGTTTGTTTGTTTGTTTGTTTGTTTGTTTGTTTGTTTGTTTGTTTGTTTGTTTGTTTGTTTGTTTGTTTGTTTGTTTGTTTGTTTGTTTGTTTGTTTGTTTGTTTGTTTGTTTGTTTGTTTGTTTGTTTGTTTGTTTGTTTGTTTGTTTGTTTGTTTGTTTGTTTGTTTGTTTGTTTGTTTGTTTGTTTGTTTGTTTGTTTGTTTGTTTGTTTGTTTGTTTGTTTGTTTGTTTGTTTGTTTGTTTGTTTGTTTGTTTGTTTGTTTGTTTGTTTGTTTGTTTGTTTGTTTGTTTGTTTGTTTGTTTGTTTGTTTGTTTGTTTGTTTGTTTGTTTGTTTGTTTGTTTGTTTGTTTGTTTGTTTGTTTGTTTGTTTGTTTGTTTGTTTGTTTGTTTGTTTGTTTGTTTGTTTGTTTGTTTGTTTGTTTGTTTGTTTGTTTGTTTGTTTGTTTGTTTGTTTGTTTGTTTGTTTGTTTGTTTGTTTGTTTGTTTGTTTGTTTGTTTGTTTGTTTGTTTGTTTGTTTGTTTGTTTGTTTGTTTGTTTGTTTGTTTGTTTGTTTGTTTGTTTGTTTGTTTGTTTGTTTGTTTGTTTGTTTGTTTGTTTGTTTGTTTGTTTGTTTGTTTGTTTGTTTGTTTGTTTGTTTGTTTGTTTGTTTGTTTGTTTGTTTGTTTGTTTGTTTGTTTGTTTGTTTGTTTGTTTGTTTGTTTGTTTGTTTGTTTGTTTGTTTGTTTGTTTGTTTGTTTGTTTGTTTGTTTGTTTGTTTGTTTGTTTGTTTGTTTGTTTGTTTGTTTGTTTGTTTGTTTGTTTGTTTGTTTGTTTGTTTGTTTGTTTGTTTGTTTGTTTGTTTGTTTGTTTGTTTGTTTGTTTGTTTGTTTGTTTGTTTGTTTGTTTGTTTGTTTGTTTGTTTGTTTGTTTGTTTGTTTGTTTGTTTGTTTGTTTGTTTGTTTGTTTGTTTGTTTGTTTGTTTGTTTGTTTGTTTGTTTGTTTGTTTGTTTGTTTGTTTGTTTGTTTGTTTGTTTGTTTGTTTGTTTGTTTGTTTGTTTGTTTGTTTGTTTGTTTGTTTGTTTGTTTGTTTGTTTGTTTGTTTGTTTGTTTGTTTGTTTGTTTGTTTGTTTGTTTGTTTGTTTGTTTGTTTGTTTGTTTGTTTGTTTGTTTGTTTGTTTGTTTGTTTGTTTGTTTGTTTGTTTGTTTGTTTGTTTGTTTGTTTGTTTGTTTGTTTGTTTGTTTGTTTGTTTGTTTGTTTGTTTGTTTGTTTGTTTGTTTGTTTGTTTGTTTGTTTGTTTGTTTGTTTGTTTGTTTGTTTGTTTGTTTGTTTGTTTGTTTGTTTGTTTGTTTGTTTGTTTGTTTGTTTGTTTGTTTGTTTGTTTGTTTGTTTGTTTGTTTGTTTGTTTGTTTGTTTGTTTGTTTGTTTGTTTGTTTGTTTGTTTGTTTGTTTGTTTGTTTGTTTGTTTGTTTGTTTGTTTGTTTGTTTGTTTGTTTGTTTGTTTGTTTGTTTGTTTGTTTGTTTGTTTGTTTGTTTGTTTGTTTGTTTGTTTGTTTGTTTGTTTGTTTGTTTGTTTGTTTGTTTGTTTGTTTGTTTGTTTGTTTGTTTGTTTGTTTGTTTGTTTGTTTGTTTGTTTGTTTGTTTGTTTGTTTGTTTGTTTGTTTGTTTGTTTGTTTGTTTGTTTGTTTGTTTGTTTGTTTGTTTGTTTGTTTGTTTGTTTGTTTGTTTGTTTGTTTGTTTGTTTGTTTGTTTGTTTGTTTGTTTGTTTGTTTGTTTGTTTGTTTGTTTGTTTGTTTGTTTGTTTGTTTGTTTGTTTGTTTGTTTGTTTGTTTGTTTGTTTGTTTGTTTGTTTGTTTGTTTGTTTGTTTGTTTGTTTGTTTGTTTGTTTGTTTGTTTGTTTGTTTGTTTGTTTGTTTGTTTGTTTGTTTGTTTGTTTGTTTGTTTGTTTGTTTGTTTGTTTGTTTGTTTGTTTGTTTGTTTGTTTGTTTGTTTGTTTGTTTGTTTGTTTGTTTGTTTGTTTGTTTGTTTGTTTGTTTGTTTGTTTGTTTGTTTGTTTGTTTGTTTGTTTGTTTGTTTGTTTGTTTGTTTGTTTGTTTGTTTGTTTGTTTGTTTGTTTGTTTGTTTGTTTGTTTGTTTGTTTGTTTGTTTGTTTGTTTGTTTGTTTGTTTGTTTGTTTGTTTGTTTGTTTGTTTGTTTGTTTGTTTGTTTGTTTGTTTGTTTGTTTGTTTGTTTGTTTGTTTGTTTGTTTGTTTGTTTGTTTGTTTGTTTGTTTGTTTGTTTGTTTGTTTGTTTGTTTGTTTGTTTGTTTGTTTGTTTGTTTGTTTGTTTGTTTGTTTGTTTGTTTGTTTGTTTGTTTGTTTGTTTGTTTGTTTGTTTGTTTGTTTGTTTGTTTGTTTGTTTGTTTGTTTGTTTGTTTGTTTGTTTGTTTGTTTGTTTGTTTGTTTGTTTGTTTGTTTGTTTGTTTGTTTGTTTGTTTGTTTGTTTGTTTGTTTGTTTGTTTGTTTGTTTGTTTGTTTGTTTGTTTGTTTGTTTGTTTGTTTGTTTGTTTGTTTGTTTGTTTGTTTGTTTGTTTGTTTGTTTGTTTGTTTGTTTGTTTGTTTGTTTGTTTGTTTGTTTGTTTGTTTGTTTGTTTGTTTGTTTGTTTGTTTGTTTGTTTGTTTGTTTGTTTGTTTGTTTGTTTGTTTGTTTGTTTGTTTGTTTGTTTGTTTGTTTGTTTGTTTGTTTGTTTGTTTGTTTGTTTGTTTGTTTGTTTGTTTGTTTGTTTGTTTGTTTGTTTGTTTGTTTGTTTGTTTGTTTGTTTGTTTGTTTGTTTGTTTGTTTGTTTGTTTGTTTGTTTGTTTGTTTGTTTGTTTGTTTGTTTGTTTGTTTGTTTGTTTGTTTGTTTGTTTGTTTGTTTGTTTGTTTGTTTGTTTGTTTGTTTGTTTGTTTGTTTGTTTGTTTGTTTGTTTGTTTGTTTGTTTGTTTGTTTGTTTGTTTGTTTGTTTGTTTGTTTGTTTGTTTGTTTGTTTGTTTGTTTGTTTGTTTGTTTGTTTGTTTGTTTGTTTGTTTGTTTGTTTGTTTGTTTGTTTGTTTGTTTGTTTGTTTGTTTGTTTGTTTGTTTGTTTGTTTGTTTGTTTGTTTGTTTGTTTGTTTGTTTGTTTGTTTGTTTGTTTGTTTGTTTGTTTGTTTGTTTGTTTGTTTGTTTGTTTGTTTGTTTGTTTGTTTGTTTGTTTGTTTGTTTGTTTGTTTGTTTGTTTGTTTGTTTGTTTGTTTGTTTGTTTGTTTGTTTGTTTGTTTGTTTGTTTGTTTGTTTGTTTGTTTGTTTGTTTGTTTGTTTGTTTGTTTGTTTGTTTGTTTGTTTGTTTGTTTGTTTGTTTGTTTGTTTGTTTGTTTGTTTGTTTGTTTGTTTGTTTGTTTGTTTGTTTGTTTGTTTGTTTGTTTGTTTGTTTGTTTGTTTGTTTGTTTGTTTGTTTGTTTGTTTGTTTGTTTGTTTGTTTGTTTGTTTGTTTGTTTGTTTGTTTGTTTGTTTGTTTGTTTGTTTGTTTGTTTGTTTGTTTGTTTGTTTGTTTGTTTGTTTGTTTGTTTGTTTGTTTGTTTGTTTGTTTGTTTGTTTGTTTGTTTGTTTGTTTGTTTGTTTGTTTGTTTGTTTGTTTGTTTGTTTGTTTGTTTGTTTGTTTGTTTGTTTGTTTGTTTGTTTGTTTGTTTGTTTGTTTGTTTGTTTGTTTGTTTGTTTGTTTGTTTGTTTGTTTGTTTGTTTGTTTGTTTGTTTGTTTGTTTGTTTGTTTGTTTGTTTGTTTGTTTGTTTGTTTGTTTGTTTGTTTGTTTGTTTGTTTGTTTGTTTGTTTGTTTGTTTGTTTGTTTGTTTGTTTGTTTGTTTGTTTGTTTGTTTGTTTGTTTGTTTGTTTGTTTGTTTGTTTGTTTGTTTGTTTGTTTGTTTGTTTGTTTGTTTGTTTGTTTGTTTGTTTGTTTGTTTGTTTGTTTGTTTGTTTGTTTGTTTGTTTGTTTGTTTGTTTGTTTGTTTGTTTGTTTGTTTGTTTGTTTGTTTGTTTGTTTGTTTGTTTGTTTGTTTGTTTGTTTGTTTGTTTGTTTGTTTGTTTGTTTGTTTGTTTGTTTGTTTGTTTGTTTGTTTGTTTGTTTGTTCGTTCGTTCGTTCGTTCGTTCGTTCGTTCGTTCGTTCGTTCGTTCGTTCGTTCGTTCGTTCGTTCGTTCGTTCGTTCGTTCGTTCGTTCGTTCGTTCGTTCGTTCGTTCGTTCGTTCGTTCGTTCGTTCGTTCGTTCGTTCGTTCGTTCGTTCGTTCGTTCGTTCGTTCGTTCGTTCGTTCGTTCGTTCGTTCGTTCGTTCGTTCGTTCGTTCGTTCGTTCGTTCGTTCGTTCGTTCGTTCGTTCGTTCGTTCGTTCGTTCGTTCGTTCGTTCGTTCGTTCGTTCGTTCGTTCGTTCGTTCGTTCGTTCGTTCGTTCGTTCGTTCGTTCGTTCGTTCGTTCGTTCGTTCGTTCGTTCGTTCGTTCGTTCGTTCGTTCGTTCGTTCGTTCGTTCGTTCGTTCGTTCGTTCGTTCGTTCGTTCGTTCGTTCGTTCGTTCGTTCGTTCGTTCGTTCGTTCGTTCGTTCGTTCGTTCGTTCGTTCGTTCGTTCGTTCGTTCGTTCGTTCGTTCGTTCGTTCGTTCGTTCGTTCGTTCGTTCGTTCGTTCGTTCGTTCGTTCGTTCGTTCGTTCGTTCGTTCGTTCGTTCGTTCGTTCGTTCGTTCGTTCGTTCGTTCGTTCGTTCGTTCGTTCGTTCGTTCGTTCGTTCGTTCGTTCGTTCGTTCGTTCGTTCGTTCGTTCGTTCGTTCGTTCGTTCGTTCGTTCGTTCGTTCGTTCGTTCGTTCGTTCGTTCGTTCGTTCGTTCGTTCGTTCGTTCGTTCGTTCGTTCGTTCGTTCGTTCGTTCGTTCGTTCGTTCGTTCGTTCGTTCGTTCGTTCGTTCGTTCGTTCGTTCGTTCGTTCGTTCGTTCGTTCGTTCGTTCGTTCGTTCGTTCGTTCGTTCGTTCGTTCGTTCGTTCGTTCGTTCGTTCGTTCGTTCGTTCGTTCGTTCGTTCGTTCGTTCGTTCGTTCGTTCGTTCGTTCGTTCGTTCGTTCGTTCGTTCGTTCGTTCGTTCGTTCGTTCGTTCGTTCGTTCGTTCGTTCGTTCGTTCGTTCGTTCGTTCGTTCGTTCGTTCGTTCGTTCGTTCGTTCGTTCGTTCGTTCGTTCGTTCGTTCGTTCGTTCGTTCGTTCGTTCGTTCGTTCGTTCGTTCGTTCGTTCGTTCGTTCGTTCGTTCGTTCGTTCGTTCGTTCGTTCGTTCGTTCGTTCGTTCGTTCGTTCGTTCGTTCGTTCGTTCGTTCGTTCGTTCGTTCGTTCGTTCGTTCGTTCGTTCGTTCGTTCGTTCGTTCGTTCGTTCGTTCGTTCGTTCGTTCGTTCGTTCGTTCGTTCGTTCGTTCGTTCGTTCGTTCGTTCGTTCGTTCGTTCGTTCGTTCGTTCGTTCGTTCGTTCGTTCGTTCGTTCGTTCGTTCGTTCGTTCGTTCGTTCGTTCGTTCGTTCGTTCGTTCGTTCGTTCGTTCGTTCGTTCGTTCGTTCGTTCGTTCGTTCGTTCGTTCGTTCGTTCGTTCGTTCGTTCGTTCGTTCGTTCGTTCGTTCGTTCGTTCGTTCGTTCGTTCGTTCGTTCGTTCGTTCGTTCGTTCGTTCGTTCGTTCGTTCGTTCGTTTATTTATTTATTTATTTATTTATTTATTTATTTACTAACTTACTTACTTTCTTACTTATTTATTTATTTATTTATTTATTTATTTATTTATTTATTTATTTATTTATTTACTTACTTTCTTACTTATTTATTTATTTATTTATTTATTTATTTATTAATTTAACGGGCTAAATGCAACACGCACGTTGAACAAGGGTTTAAATTAATTCGATATCTGACGATTACACCTTTCTAACAGTTCATACATTTCAACGGACTTCCTTATAAGAAAGGGTTATTTGGCGCAGTGTTTCTCAACCATTGATACGCGTACCCGTCGAGGCACTTGGAAAGAATTCAAGTGGTACATTTTCTAGCCCATAATATTACCTAATATTGTTTACTACCCATTAGAGAATGACTGTGTTCACAGTATATCACTATAACGAACGCCTTCCCTCTACTTCTACATAGTTTTATGACTCCAATTATTCACAACTGGAATGAAAAGTAAATTACAAAACCGTTTAAACTCAGAAAATGTTTTAACATGTGTGCAAAAAATAAACTCTCTAGTTAAAAAAATTATAGAACTATTAATCTTCTATATATATAATTTGAACTGATGATGGAAATTACGGGAAAACGGCTGAACGGATTTTAATGAGTGACCCCTCATTTACATGCCTGGCATTCAAAGTTTTTCGGAAAAATAGTAGTTTTCAGTGAAACGTCAATTTTCCTGCATAATTTTCCTATTTTCAACAATCCAGCTGTTGTCAGTTTTGAGAACTAATTTTATTGAATCACGGCCGACTTGATTGAACTTCAGAACAAAACAAAACACACACTACAATAAACAATAGGCTATTACACGAAGGCCATGACCTGCAGGATTGCCGACTTATTTAGAGCTCAAATTCAATTTATTATGAAATACTTCAAGACTTCCTAAAAATAAATTACAGGTTTGATTCCGTAGTGTATGATTTTGTGAGTACAGCTGTGTATTGGATATTCAAATCTACGAAACTTGAGGTGATTTCATGACTTTATTACCATTTTAGAAATTACATATTATTATAGTTAATGTCATGATGCATCTATTTTTCATTAATTATACATAATATTAATGCTATATTGATGACATGAAAGTGAAACGTTTTGAGGTTATGTAAGTAAATGTAGAGAATATCTTAATTTAGATCTTCATTTCTATAATTTACTGAGTGACTGCCATATACAACTACAAAACTTACGTAAGATAATAATATTGTTATTAAAAATCAAATATTTTTTAGTTCTTAATCAAGTGGGGTTGGGTCTTTTTCATATACTTAATGGCGGTGTGGTGTAGATATTGGTATGTGTCATTCTCTTCAGTATTGGCTCGAGAGAGCGCAAAAATTACAGTTCCTAAGGAAAGATCAAAAGGTATTACTTACTGATAAAATAAGAGGCCTAGAAAATTTTGTAGTCTCCAGATCATTTCAGCAAGATCTCTTAGTAGGATAAAATGATTTTACGCTCTACATTTCAAGTTCTACATGCAGCAGCTATACGAAAATGCTATTGTTCGAAAGCTTAGCAAACCTGACATTTTTTTAACTTTTGCCTACAATCCACAACGACCTGAAATAGCTACTGCTATCGTCCTGATATTGTTACTTGCGTTTTCGCGTTGAAACTCAGAAACTGAAGTTGGATAGGTTCAAGAAAAAGTATTTGGCCTAAAAAAATCCATTCAGAGGGACTATCTTTCATTATTATCAAAATGTCAAGTATTCTTCACTGAAAATAAACCTGAAAAATTTTTATTCGAACGTCTAACGAACTTAGTTTGCAGCAGCATTTGCTGCACAAGCCACTAGTAATCTATAAAATTAAAAACAAAACATGATATTAACAAATTAACCTTTGTATTTTCTTAATTTTTATTTCTGTCGACTATATTCATGTTTTTACTGATTGATTGCCAAGGTATTTTCTTCTCCTTTTTCCTCTTTCTTTATGTCTTGTGTTTTAGTTGTCGGTCTGAAATAAGTTAATTAGTGTGTTTAGTAAAAGGTCTTTATAAATTGTATGTTGCATTATTGATTAAGACCACACCGTACACGAGCCTGGCTCTTACGGTAGTGGCTAGAAACATTTTGTTTTATATACTTTTGAATTGTACTCACTTTGGTTAGGCCTCCCAGCTGAGTGAGTGAGTGAGTAAGTTAGAGAGTGAGTGAGTAAGGAAGGGAGTGAGTGAGTGAGTTAGAGAGTGGTGAGTGAGTGATAGAGTGAGTGAGTAAGTGAGTAAGGGAGTGAGTGAGTGAGTGAGCGAGTGAGTGAGTGAGTGAGAGAGTGAGTGAGTAAGTGAGTAAAGGAGGGAGTGAGTGAGTGAGTGAGTTAGAGAGTGGTGAGTGAGTGAGAGAGTGAGTGAGTAAGTGAGTAAGGGAGTGAGTGAGTGAGTGAGTGAGTGAGTGAGTGAGTGAGTGAGTGAGTGAGTGAGTGAGTGAACGAATGAATGAACGAGTGAATGAACGAGTCAATGAACGAATGAACGAGTGAACGAGTGAATGAACGAATGAACGAGTGAACGAGTGAGTGAGCGAGTGAATCAATTAATCAATCAATCAATCACTGAATGAATCAATCAATGAATAAATAAATAAATTAATTAATTAATCAATCGATCGATCAACCAATAAATTAATCAATCAATCAATGAATAAATTAATTAATTAATAAACCAATCAATCAATAAATGAATAAATAAATAAATAAATCGATAAATGAATAAATAAATAAATCGATAAATGAATAAATAAATCAATCAATCGATAAGTGAATAAATAAAAAAGTTAATTAATTAATCAATCAATAAGTAAATTAATTAATTAATTAATTAATAAAATTGCAGAATTTAGAATTTTCACACGTCTTACTCAGCGATATATGCAAGAGAGAGGGAAGAAGAAACCGGTCACCCTACCCCATTAACCCCTGGCCTAGTTACCTCATGCCTTATTGGTGTCACTTAAGAGGTTTAAATCCGCATCGCGAAAGTTAGCTAAACAACAAAACAACTCCTCTTGGATTAATTGTATGCGGAGACTAAGAGGAAGGAGTAAAGTAGGGAAGATTGGAGAATGCTGGGTTTGCAGTGAAAGACCTGTCCTTGGGCAGAGAACTGTGAATGAATTCTCTCTTAAGCATTTTCTTAATGTCTTAATTAATTTTTAAGTCTGTACCTTGTTTAAATAACACTCTAAACTTAATTTTATACAGGTTTTAAAATACCAATAATATAATTTATTACTGAAGCACTTCTTTAGTTTTATGAAATAAAGTCACTTCCACAATTTCACACTTTCGTATGTTGCTATCCATTACATTGATCCTTATATTACTATGAAATTAACGTATGTTAATGAATGTATAATAATAACCATATCTGGGTGTTGATGATGGGTGATGATGATGATGATGGATGATGATGGATGATGATGACGATGATGATGATGATGGATGATGATGGATGATGATGATGTTGATGATGATGATGATGACGATGGATGATGATGATGATGGATGATGATGATGACGATGATGATGACGATGATGATGATGGATAATGATGATGGATAATGATGATGGATGATGATGTTGATGATGATGGATGATGATGATGACGATGATGTTGATGATGATGAATGATGATGATGGATGATGTTGATGATGATGGATGATGATGATGATGGATGATGGATGATGTTGTTGATGATGATGATGACGACGACGATGATGTTGATGATGGATGATGTTGATGATGATGGATGATGGTGATAATGGATGATGATGATGATGATGGATGATGATGATGTTGATGATGATGATGATAGTAATTATTGCTATGTCCATTTTCGAACACAGAGCGTAACTGAATAGAAAAAGAAGTTTTATTTACTTGTTAGCCTATATATCATTTAAATTAATATTTTGAATTGTTTTATATTTCTTCATGCTTTTTAAGTTATTACCGTCATAATAGTCATGTATGTATGTATTTTTTTATTCCCCACTACAAATATAATGTTTTAGTTCTGTCATATTTTCATTCGAGGTTTCATTCACTCTGTGAGAAAATCTAAAGCTGTGATGTTCTTCTGTAATACTTCCTGAAGCACGCCAGAAGTTACAAGGCTAGTGGCTGTCAAATTCTTCTGCTTCCCATTAATTTTGAAGCAATCTACACAATATGTGCTGCCTAGCCTACATTGTAGTAGAACTTGCTTTTTCATACCCATAAGCAAAACAGAGATATTTCGGTTAATGTTCCCAGTCTTTTGTTTGTTCTACGGAGAAGACTTCTGGTTACACTAGATCTTATCTGTAGTGCCGGTTCTCAATTCTTACTTCCACGACCACAGAATGCTCTTAGAGGTCCCTATGCTTGAAGGTATATTATTATTATTATTATTATTATTATTATTATTATTATTATTATTATTATTATTATTATTCCTTTCTGTAGAGTAGAGTGCCACCATTCCGATGGTAATTGCATACTAATAACCGCAAGCACTCAAGAGATACTCAGAACACAACACAAGGCTAGCACAACCAGTCCCTAGTGGAGACACAGATAAGGATCCAATTTCCTCTTCGGGAATCGAACATAGAACCCTGGTTCATTAGCCGAACGAGCTACCAATGTTCCACAATAGGCCTACATGTACCTACAGAACAATAATTGTGAGTTGCACGCACAAAAATTATGTAATTGAAAATGTAAATGTTATTACATAGAATTTTAACGATTGTTAAACATTTATCAATGTAATTGTATGTATGTATGTATGTATGTATGTATGTATGTATGTATGTATGTATGTATGTATGTATGTATGTATGTATGTATTTTTTATTTATTTAAGTAGGTTATTTTACGACGCTCATATTGGGTTGAGGGAAAACCCCGGAACGGTTAAGGGGTTAGGTACAGCTTACAACACTAAATTTTTTGGAAATATTCAACATTTGTTTTCTCCATTACTGTATATTATATAATAATGAAAATTAGTATAAGTAAAACGTTGTCCTTCTCCTATATGAAAAAAAATATTTTTCAACTTAAGAAAAATATTTACATTTCTTTTTTTTTTTTTTTCAAAATTCATAATGGTGGTAGTTCACTGTGCAGTGATGAAGCGTTTCCCTCATAACTCATAAACTTGTTAACTTTTTCATGTTCTCTCTCTTTTATTTTATTGCTGAAACTCATGTTTACAATATCATGCTCTTTCAACTACATGCCTTAATAAAAATTTTTTTTTTATTTTGTGTTAGAAGAAAATACTGATATTTGACCATTTTTAATGAATTTATTTTTATCAGACAATCTATCAAAGATACAGAAGTGATCTTGCGTCATATTGTAGATATTACATGCATAAATATACACAAAAAATTTCATCACAGAATATTCGATAGTTTTTTAGTTATGTGAGAAAAGCTTCATCAATGCACAGTGAACTGAATTTTGAAAAAAAAAATGTAAATAATTTTTAAATCGTAAAAATATATTTTTTCAAATACAGTAGCAGAAGGACAGTGTTTTACATGCTGATTTTCATTATTGTACAAGATACAGTAATGGAGGGAAAAAAATTGAATATTTGCAAAATTTTACTGCTGTAAGATGTACCTAACCTCTTAAATGGAACCCTATATGGATAAAATTGTCCTGTACTATTTTCTTTTAATAAGATGAAGTCACTCTTGTTACTATAGAAACTGAATTTCGTGTCTCGTGGTTTTCAACTCGGCCCGTCTCACTCGTGTCTCTTGTCACTTGTTTTTCACATAATAATGTTAATGCTGTGTATTTCAGTTATGTATACATATGAATATCAATTAAAATACACTAAAGTATGAAATAGTAATATACGTTACAAGAGCGGTATGTTGACGTTTTCATGGTCGAGGAAAAGATTGAAAAAGCGAAACGTGGTTGAGCTTTTTTAATTTCCGAGAACATGAAAACAAACATACCGCTCGTGTATCGTACATTATTTTGTGCCAAGATCGTTTATTACATACCTGAAAGACGAATTTCTAATTAGTTGCAATGAAATCTCCATGTTGGTTTCTGTTTAATGACGGCAACTTCGGAAAACCAAAATATCTTTCTTCAACATTGTTGCTGTAAAATGTTTTCTGTGTTTACTATACTCCAGCAGGCCGTGATATACGTCTGTCTTTTTTTTTCCCCCCAATCTATAAATGCGAACTTAAAACAAACGGTAAGGTTATGTAATGATTTATATTTCATTTTAATATTTTAACAATATTATTTATATAACATATTGCAGTAATAACATCGGCATCTGGAATCTTGTTGATTTTTTCACGGCTTCCTTAATGTTACATGCATCAGGAATGCATTAACTTTTGTGGAGTAGTAGAGTTTACTTAATTTTTGCAAATATTTAAAAACAATAATTAACAGTGCAATTTAGGTGAAATTGCAGTGGTAAGTTTCCAATTTATAATTATTACTATGTTAAACGTCTCTAAAAATAATATGTTAAAAGCCTAAAGCAGTAAAATGAATGTCGCGCTTAAGCGGTAAGAAGAGGGAAATTGTTATGTGTGTTACGTTGGGAATACTGAATGTGGTATTTCACACTTACCGCGTATTGGTTCTGTGCGGAAAACAAGCAAATACGCATGATCTCGCACAAAAGTACATATGTACTTCCTCTTCTACGCTAATACATTAGTTTCAAATGACTGTTCATAAGCAGAAGTGGAAATGTCCAGCACCATGGAAACACATAGAGAAAACAGAAGAAGGCTAAATTCAGAAGATACAAGAACATTTCTCTCTTATTACAAGTCTGCATTCACTTATGTAGATTATTGTTCGTGCGAAAAACCAGCTGGGGAGATGTAAGAACGTAAACAAACTCTAATGTGATATGTGATAATTCATTCGCATAATGGACATTATTGATTCTGTGGAGTGAGTAAATCGGTGAAATGTGATAACATTACAAATTTGTATAACATGTAATATTTGAGGGTAATTCTGAACCACTCTTCCGTACTACTTGTCATAAAGATCAATCACTGATCCATTATTCGGACAACGTCAGTCCAGCGAGCCAGCTTGCCGGCCGTCATTCTGTCAACATTTCAGCGGAGGCCATTTCGTTGCATTACTCTTTGATGACATGGCGCACGGTTTCCAATGCAGTAAAGAATCTTCACCCATTATTTTCATTTCAACTCTTTACTCAACAGTTTTAAAAGCAGATTTACGATGTTGTTAGTATGTTATCCGTCAGTATACTAATGAATGTCCTCTTATTACCTCTTATTACAAAATAAGAAATTTCGTACCTTTAAAAAAATGCATTTTTAATATTTGAAACCTAATCGCCAATTCAATACGATTTCTTTCATTGGCCAGAACCTCTGCGTCTTGTGTAAGATCTACTTACTTACATACTTATTTACTGACTTACTTAGGCCTACTTATGGATTTTAGACAACCCGGAGGTTCATTGCCGCCCTCACATAAGCCCGCCGTCGGTCCCTATCCTGAGCAAGATTAATCCAGTCTCTATCATCATATCCCACCTCCCTCAAATCCATTTTAATATTATCTTCCCACCTACGTCTCGGCCTCTCCAAAGGTCTTTTTCCTTCCGGCCTCCCAACTCACACTCTATATGCATTTCTGGTTTCGCCCATACGTGCTACATGCCCTGCCCATCTGAAACGTCTGGATTTAATGTTCCTAATTATGTCAGGTAAAGAATACAATGCGTGCAGTTCTGCGTTGTGTAACTTTCTCCATTCTCCTGTAACTTCATCCCTCTTAGCCCCAAATATTTTCCTAAGCACCTTATTCTCAAACATCTTAACCGTGTAAGATCTACTTCAATACAAAAAGCTTATGCAATAAATATAGCCACCGGCGTGATGTGAGAGTAGCGTGTGGGATCTGTGGTTCCAGTCGTGAGTTCGAATCCCTTTAGACGTTTTCTCCAACTTTGAGGTAAATATCAGGTAATACCATTACGAAATCTCACATTCATTTCCCTAAATGTGTTATTTCTCATACTCCCATGGAATAATGTCTAGAATTTCGAAGTCTGGAGACCATGGGGATCAGAATTGTGAGGTCTGGAGACCATTACGGCCAGAATTGTGAGGTCTGGAGACCATGGGGGCCAGAATTGTGAGGTCTGGAGACCATGAGGGCCAGAATTGTGAGGTCTGGAGACCATGGGGACCATGATTGAGCAGTACTTTTGTCGCTCCCTGTCCGGAAGAATGATGTAATAATATTCTTATGTCAGAATTAGACTTTTTAGTATTACACTGTGTCCTGGAATTGGCATTTCCAATGTTTTCGAACTACATACAGGTTCATGTATTTTCTTTCTCTCCTTTTTTGCTATTATTGCTGTATTGTTCTTTTGTATTATGTTTTATCTTTTATTATATACTTGTATTATCTGAATATCAATAAATTAGAACCTAGTTCAGGCCTGCAGAACTCGCAAAGTAGGGGAACTATGACGTCAGCCTCACTCCACGTCTATTGGAGATGATCGACTTCCGCCACGAGAATGAATGTTGATGCAGCCGAGCGTAACTAGAACGCCGTGACCGCACAGGTAGAAAAAGTGGGTGGGGTAAAAGAGGCGAGGAAAGTAGTCGCTCTCAAGAGCTACAGTTCTGCAGGCCTGACCTGGTTAATAACATTATTGGCACAGAGGTGAAAAATCTGAACATTAGTTACAATAACAGCAGTTAATAATATCTCTGTACTATTACCCATGATGCAATAGGTAGCCAAGAGCCTAAAAACACATATATGTTCTGTCATTTTTCACACAAAACTGATCATTACGAGTTTTCTTTAATGGAAAATAATGTACTTCAACTATCTATGTCATTTTACTTTTCTCATTTGTCAAGCGACTTTTTGACACACTGTATAATAGAAACCTAAGTAAAGGAACTAGTCATGTGAGCTCCAAGGCAGCGTGCTGTTTGTCTCACTATGTCGTTGCTCACTCCAGATGACTAGCAGTAATATCAGAGGTTCGCTATAAATCAGCATAGCAGCTGTTATATTATTCTGGTAGAGACGTCAAATGTGATTTTCAAATTTCATAATTAAAGGTGAGATCGGTTAGGTGTCAGAGATCACACGCACATGAAAGCTACAAATTTAGACACTCCTGAGTAATTTACAAGGGCTGTCGAAAGTGAAATTGTCTGGTATGTCAAGTGACAGTCTATTCATTGCACTTCCATGTAACACAAATTCTATAGATAACGTAGTGTTTGGCAAATTAAATATTTCTCGCAACAACCTTTGCAATGCGGAACTATTCTTAATAAGAAGTAATAAAGGGTAATTGATAATTATGTACAGAGTGTTGGAATTCTTTAATTACAAACTTCATAAATACTCTACAATATACGAAGTTTATTAATATTTTGCTTTATGATTTCAACACGTTATTTCTTATTTTTGGTTTACACTACTCGCCATAAATGTTTGATCTTTGTAAAGAAACTACTAATTTTCTTTCTTAAACATTTCATTATGAAATTTCACGAAACATTGTTTTACATTAAGCATTTCATAGCGTGTTCTGGGAAAGCCATTGATTGAATTCCCATTATGCTTAGTCAGTTTCAGAGAGCAGTGTATTATGATAATAATTGAAAGAATTTTAGTTTTCGGCTTTAAATGTGCAGAAATTTGATCCGAACAAATGTAACTTTTCTTTCTGCAAAGGAATTTTTCAAAGTTACATTTGTTCAGATCAAATTTCTGCACATTTAAACGACAAAACTAAAATTATTTCAATAATTTATTATCATAATAAATTTTTCTCCTATTTATTTATTTATTCATTTCGGCTACTTATTTACTCATCTACTTATTTACTTACTTATTTACGTACTTATTTACGTATTTATTTACTTACTTATTTACCTACTTACTTACTTATTTACTTACTTACATACTTATTTATTATTTATTTATTTACTCACTCACTTATTAATTTATTTATTTATTTATTTACTTATTTATTTATTTATTTATCTATCTATGAATCTATCTATGAATCTATCTATCTATCTGTCTGTCTGTCTGTCTGTCTGTCTGTGTGTCTGTCTGTCTGTCTGTCTGTCTGTCTGTCTGTCTGTCTGTCTGTCTGTCTGTCTGTCTATCTATCTATCTATCTATCTATCTATGTATTTATTTATTTATTCGTTCGTTCATTCATTCATTCATTTATTTATTTATTCACTCACTCGTTTATTTATTTATTTATTTATTTATTTATTTATTTATTTATTTATTTGTTTATTTGTTTATTTGTTTGTTTGTTTGTTAATTTATATATGTATTTATCTATTTATCTATTTATTTACTTACTTATTTATTTATCTATTTACCTATTTATCTATTTATTTATTTATTTATATACCAAAGCTTCTTCAAATTAGAGGCTGCCATTAGACAAAGCATACAAAACAAAAAAAGAAGAAATAGATGATGAAAGATGATAGTAAAAAATGGCAAGCAAGTAAACAAACAAACAATGGCAGTTCACAGAATAAGAAAAGTTACAAAGAAGTAAAGAAGCAATGAAAGCTAATAAGCATATTCGAAATTTAATATATGGCTTTCCCAGTATACGCTATGAAATATTTCACATAAAACAAATTTTATCTTAAAAAGAATGCAAAAACGAGCAAAGTTGTATTACACGTTTTTGCGTGAAATATTTTTAAAAATAACCTCCTGGATGTAATAACAATGCATATGGTCCACCCTGTATATTACAAAAACAACTCCCGATTTAAATAAAATCCCTTTATGCATAAATAAATAACTATAAAACGTTATGGTTAAGAGAAAAATATCATCACCAAATTCTGTCAAGGATTAAGCCTTCTGGCTTTTTCCGCCTCAGGTAAGCTGGTCTTTCCATTGCTATAATTATAATTAATGTACATCGCCACCAGTTTTCAATTAAATACTTATTTTTTTTCATTAATTTCAACAGTGAATAATTCGATGGTGTTGGGGCAAATGGAGGTAAATTATTTATTGTGCAAATGGAGTTTTGATCCCCAGGCAAATACACAAGTTAAATTCCACAAATGTATGCAAAAAATAATAATAATACTAGCATTTTATCTGTTTTATTTGTGTAGAAAATTATTTGCAATATGGATTCGAAACTTACTTTTCATTTACCTAAAAACTTATTTGTATGACATCTCCTTTTATCCACACATCATCGCTGTTTCTGGAACAATAATTAAGTATTCGTTAAAGATAATGAATATTAAGTATTATGAAATTTTTCACTAACTTAGCCTCTCGATCTTAGAGGGGATATGGAATCCGTAACTCTATTATTTATGAGCAGAACTATCGAAAGAATGTATTAACCTCAGTTTTCAGCTGTTTTCATTGAAATAACAAAGCCTACTAGATAATTATTTTGGAAATATTTACAGTACCGTACAAGAGACGGTTACTATGGTGATTTTTGCAGTATAGCAATACTATATGTCTCTATCTTTAGATGAAGAAGCATTCGATAATGCATACAACATTAATAGATCGAGAATGCATTGAAATCGGGTTGATTTCTTCACAAAATTTAGTAAAGAAGAATGCCGGGAACGTTTGCGCCTGAATAAAGTTGCAGTCACAGATTTGGTAAAAAAAATACAAGATAGCTTATCATGTATTACGCAAAAGAATTATCCTTTGAGGAAAATGACCAAGTACTAATAGTTTCTAGATTTTATGCAACTTTTAGTTTGAGAATAATATTGAGTTAATGTCTTGATTCCCAAATTCATGTCATGCATCACTAGTTCCATCTACCTGAATCTATTAGAACTACGTCCTCATTTGTTAAATTGTTTATGCTCGACCATGCCGAAATGTAGTAATTATACACCTGATAGCAGCCCTTTAATGGACCTCATTAAAGTACACCTATTCATTAAAGTTCAGGTGTTCCACCAATCAAAAACACCATTGTAGCAATATGAAAGCGCAAGTATCGATTATTCTCGGATATGCAATCGAAAGACAACTAGCGAAACGTCACGGAGGCTGGAAATCCAATACTGTCGCAGAAGGTTATGTTCTGTTACTATAATAATTAGCGTTAATTGTAAATAATATTCAAATAAATTCAATTTATCATCTCGTTTTTCAATGTCTAAATCAATTTCAAGGTTATATCAAGATTAATGTTTATTTTACTCTCTAGATTATATCAAGGTCAATGACATTTGTTTCTCGGAAAAAATCAATATTTGTGCGAGATCGTGCGTATTTGCTTGTTTTCCGCACAGAACCAATACGCGGTAAGTGTGAAATACCACATTCAGTATTCCCAACGTAACACACATAACAATTTCCCTCTTCTTACCGCTTAAGCGCGACATTCATTTTATTGCTTTAGGCTTTTAACATATTATTTTTAGAGACGTTTAACATAGTAATAATTATAAATTGGAAACTTACCACTGCAATTTCACCTAAATTGCAATGTTCATTATTGTTTTTAAATATTTGCAAAAATTAAGTAAAGCTACTACTCCACGAAACTTATTGCATTCCTGATACAAGTAACATTAAGGAAGCCGTTAAAAAATCAACAAGATTCCAGATGCCGATGTTATTACTGCAATATGTTATATAAATAATATTGTTAAAATATTAAAATGAAAAATAAATCATTACATAACCTTACCGTTTGTTTTAAGTTCGTATTTATAGACTGGGGGGAAAAAAAGACAGACGTATATCACGGCCTGCTGGAGTATAGTAAACACAGAAAACATTTTATAGCAACAATGTTCAAGGTAGATATTTTGGTATTCCAAAGTTGCCGTCATTAAACAGAAACCAAGATGGAGATTTCATTGCAACTAATTAGAAATTCGTCTTTCAGGTATGTAATAAACGATCTTCGCACAAAATAATGTACGATACACGAGCGGTATGTTTGTTTTCATGTTCTCGGAAATTAAAAAAGCTCAACTACGTTTCGCTTTTTCAAACTTTTCCTCGAACATGAAAACGTCAACATACCGCTCTTGTAACGCATATTACTATTTCGCGTCTGCGCACATCTCACAATTTACGAGATATTGCACAAGGTCAGTTCCGCTCCCCAGCCAGATAAGAATAACATGAATACTTATGAATAATTTCAAGTTAGAAATATGGTCGAGCATAAAAAGTCGTATGAATCTTGCCTATAATGGTAATTAAGACACTCGTATAAAAATTACGACTCTCTTGCGTTCGTTTCATAAAATACTCGCGTCTTAATTACTACCATTATAGGTTCGTTGCATAATGTACTATTATCAGTTAATAATAAAATTCACTATTAAATTAAGAAAACTTTTCTCATTTCACGAGACCATCTTCTTTCTTTAATTTTTTCTATGCTGCAACAACAGTCTTTAGTAGAATAAATGTCAAGTGCATGGAAAGTAAAATATTTGTGTATTCATAGCATCTGTTGATATATTGTGTGTGTCGAGAATGTTACAGATGGCAGATAATCAAATGTGGAAAGAAATAGAGTAGAAATCATATGAAAGAGACAATTAATTCTTAAACAAATGAAAACTGCACAGAGAAAGCACGTCTTTTCCTTGGCAAGTTCGACAATAACCAGAAGGAACCAAAACAGAAGTCCATGAGAATGACATTTTCAGCTTCTCAAGTGAGTTAAAAGAGGTAGACAACGAAACAACATCATCTTCAGGACCCAAACAAAGAAGATCTGTGCTTAAAGAAGAACTGAATGATAAGCCTAATGATTTGTGCTCATCTTGTTCAGGAAATTTCGACGATGACAAGCATGGTGAAAGATGCGTCAGTTATGATCAGTGGTTTCATTAAATACTGAAAGAACTTTTAATTGTTTGGGTCGTAGGTATGAATCTGATAAGGAATTTAAAATTGTTATTTAATACGTCTAAATATTTTGATTTAAGGACTATCACGAAAATATACCAGTCCTTCTAGAGTGCTAATTTCTTTACAGGGGAAACTCGGCTAATTCCGCAGTACGGGTAATTCCGCAGTAGTGCATATATGATTTTACTGCAGCTTTACAATAATAATAATAATAATAATAATAATAATAATAATGATGATGATTTATTTTAGCTGGCAGAGTTAAGGCCGTAAGGCCTTCTCTTGCACTCAACCAGCAAAAAGTATACATACACATGTATGAACTTACAAAGAATTCAACAATTTGATTTAGATGAGAATTATATGTATACAAGAGTTATTTACGAATTGAACAACAAAATACTATGAACTATTAATTAAACACTGAAATATAAACTATGCAGCAGAATTAAGCTAAAATACATAGAATGTTAATATATTTCAAATAATGTTCGATAATAGAAAGAGATTATTATGAGACAATTTTGAAAATACAGCACTATCAGGATGATGTCTAAAGGAAGTAGTCAGTTCACAAAGTGCAGTCATAGAGAACGGTTGTGTAGTAAGCAGCATATGCAAGTAGGTTAGCGTGTGAAGAAGGTATGGGCGACGACCTAAATTCTTACAGGGCGCGAATCGGGTGCTTTAATGCAAGGCAGTGTTGCAGATGTTCAAAAGGTGAAAATGCAATAGTGTCTGATAGCATCAACATATTTGTGGCCGCGGCTGTTTTATCAGTTCTACTGATTATTGGAAATGTGGAGTTAAACCCTGGTCCTGGAGATACAGAAGGAAGAGTCTACAGTGATGAAGTGTTTCAAAGAGAATGGATAAACTATATGAAAGAAACGAGAGAAGACAGACTAAAGGCAAGTGTTCTACTAAACAAAGTAGCAAGTGATATAGATACATTAGTAAACAGGTACACTGAAGTGGAAAAGAAGTTAAAGGAGGTTATCTAAGAGCAGGTGGTGTTAAAATCGATAGTTAAAAAATGGGAAGATGATAGTAGAATTAATAACATTGTAATTTATGGTGTTGAAGAGTGCAATCATGAAAAAGGAATTGATACTGGTTACGTGGTGTTAGAATTATTATCTAAGTATTTCAGTCTAAACTTGGACATAAGTGCGATAAATAACGCGTATAGAGTAGGTAAGGGAAATAAAAGACCAATTATTGTGAAATTGAACAGTTATTTTATCAAAGAACACATCATTGCCAATACGCATCAACTCAAAGGCACAAATATATTCATACAAAATGACTTTGCAAAAGAAATTAGAGAGAAACGAAAGAAGTTAATTCCAATATTAAAAGAAGCTCGAGGGAAAGGATTTAGGGCAACTTTAGTAAAAGATAAAATGAAGATAAACGGAAACATAGTTAACGTAGAGTCCTTAAATAATCAAAACATTGAGGATTTATTCAGTTGCGGTAACAAGAACAGAAATAAGGAAATAGAGACTTGTGGAAATAGAGCATCATCGACACCACACGTAAACAGAAGTGCATCACGAAACAGGAAGTCTAGAAGCGTAGAGAGGACTAATAAGAATAGTAACTCATCAAGTGGGCAGAAGGAATCAGAAATAACAAATAGAAGAATTGATGAGCTTACGGGAGTGAATGATATTACAGCATACCTAAGTAAACTAGAGAACACTGTTTTCACAGATCCCTTTAGAAGAAAGAAGAGCGAAGAAGGAAAACCTAGTATGGAAGAAGATGCTGGAACCAGTGAAGATGCTGTTTGGGGAGCTGGGGCACAGACTGAGAGAACGACCAGTGAGGGTAGGCTGAGGCGCGCAAGTGAAAACTCAACAAGGAGAAGCGATTGTGGATCAACCGGCAAAGTCAGCGCAAGTGAAGATCAATTTATAAGAATGCCACATGCCGTTGGTAGTCCGGGGTGAGCGAGATGAAGTGCTACAATATGGAGGAGCTGTGCGATACCGACCGATGAAGTAGGAGAAGGTGACGAACAGTTATTAAGAGGTAAATTGACAAATAGAAACTCTATCAGAAATAAAGTAGATTCAATCAAAACTATAGATACTGAACGAAACTACCTACTAAGAGATAGGCATCAGCAAAGACTAAATTTTCCTAAAATTAGAAACACTTATTATTAATTAAATTAGATAAGCACACAGGTTTTGAAAATAAGATAGAATTACGTCAAGGTTTTAAAATAATAAAAATTGAAAATAGAGAATTAAGGTAGTTATTAATGTATTCAGATAGCTATATTATTTAGTAAAGGTTCAGAAGATAATTTTGACTTTATAAATTGCTCTTACTAATATGTCTTAATTTCAATAATAATGCATTTTTAATAAATTTAGTAGGCATTATAATAGTAATGAATTGATAATGAGTACATGCGACACAATAATGAAACTAAATTGAGGTTGATTATGTAAGCAACTTGTCAAGTTTGTTTTTAAGCAGGTATGCGGTAGTCTTCATTGAAGTTACGCAAACGTTTCTGCTGACAAGGAAATATTGTAAGAAATAAAGACAACCTACATATAGAATGTATCGAGTCAGCTAATTCAGGTTCATGACTTACAGTATGTCGACATCTGATCACCAAATTGGAATAATAAGTTATTATTAAAGTAAGACCTAAATAATTACAATTAAATTGTGAAAAGGAGCAGATAAATAAGGTTTAATGTCTTAATGGTTATCACGATTGGTTTAAACATGCACTAAAACCAGACGTAAGTGCAAGTTTGAACCAATAAATTATTGAGATTTGCGATAAAATAATGAGTCTAGGAAATTGTATGTTTAGTATGTAGAACTACATTTGTTTATAGATCTTTTGTTATATTATTAAGTTTTGTACTTGTGAACTATATCAATAAATCAATCAATCTAAAGGAAGTAGTAACAATGTAGACAGTGATAGTTTAAATCAGTATGATTGGAGTGAAATGCTAATAAGGTTATCTTTTAAGCTGTTCTTAAAGGTGTTTGTTGTCTTGCAGCCCCTAATACTTTGTGACAAGAAATTCCATTGTCGCGAGGTAGATACTGTAAAAGATGATGAATAACAAGATGTTCTATGAAGAGGTATACTTAGCGTGCCACAGATAAGTGATCTGGTATTTACGTCGTGGTTAGAGTATAGATAAGAGAAACGAGACGAAAGGTAATTTGGTGTTGAGGTGTGCAGAATTCGAAAGAGTAAAGACAAAGAGTGTAAAGTTCTGCGTTCTTTAAGTCGGAGCCACGAAAGACTTGCGAAGGACGGTGATATGTGATCATATCGTCGGATGTTGCACACGTATCTGACGCACATATTCTGAGCTCGCTGCAACTTGACTGACAGTTCAGAACTTAGGTCACTTAACAAAACGTCACAATAATCGAAGTGCGGCATTACTAGGGTTTGTACTAGGGTAAGTTTTAGTTGCTGGGGCAAGAAGTTTCTTAAGCGACTCAAACAGTGAATGGAGGAACAGATTTTTGTTATCGTTTCTTTAACTTGGAAATTCCAATTTAGATTATTATCGAAAAAGAAGCAAAGATTTTTTACGACAGATGAATAAGGGATTAGCGTGTTGTTAAGGGTAACAACTGAAAGATTACTGTTATTAAGGGAGTAAACTAATAGCTTGAACGTAAGTTTTGAGAGGCTGTCAACAGGAGGCATGCCCTCTGCAGTGCTACAGAAAAAAATGAAAGATATTGGTCGACACCTCTGTCGGCAATACAGTGAAACATCGGAAGTTGGCTGTTTTTCGTGTTTTGCTATACAGCTGTGAAGAAAGTGAGCATTGTTACATATAAATTGTCCCTTTTATGTTACTTTCATAATGTATTTCATAGTTATTTACGACTGCGGAATCAGCCAAGTCCTATTGCGAATTTATCCGCACTATTGCGGAATTACCCGAGTTGTTATTTTTCAACTGTAATGTACGTACAACTAAATGTATTTTCATTTTAATAGGTCTCTTTATCTCATTTGGTAGTGAAAAGTTTCGTCCATGTCTACATACCTTGATAATATTTTTCAATAAATATTTTCATAAAAATATGATAGATTTACTTCTTAATATTGCGGAATTAGCCGAGTCTCCCCTATGTATTGCTTGTTTTTAAACATTATATAAATTTATTAGAGTGTTAGTTGGGAGACCGGAGGGAAAAAGACATTTGGGGAGGCCGAGACGTAGATGGGAAGATAATATTAAAATGGATTTGAGGGAGGTGGGATATGATGGTAGAGACTGGATTAATCTTGCTCAGGATAGGGACCAATGGCGGGCTTATGTGAGGGCGGCAATGGACCTTCGGGTTCCTTAAAAGCCAGTAAGTATGTAAGTATATAAATTTATTTGAGGTGAAAATGCTGACTTGTAACTTCCTGAAATCTAATAAAGTATGTACATTAAAAACACTCATTTTTTTTAATGTGAACCTTATTTTTGCACCAAAACCTTAGTATCACGAAATTAACCGAGTTTGCCTTAATTTGTGGGATAACATTCATTCTCAATTACAGCATAAATTCTGCGGAGTACTGAGTTCAGATGATGAAATCCCAACTGTGGATAATGGCTTCAATCAAATAAATTGGTTCGGAATATATATTATATGTATATGTACCTGGTTAACATGTTTCGGTCTGTTATCGACCTTCTTCAGAACTGGTTGTTGCTGGTCTTGGCGCCTTTTGTTTTGTTTCCTGTGGTGGTGTGTTTGTGTAGTGTAATGTGGAGTCAAAGAGTGTGTGTGTTCTGAAATTGAGTTGTGTGTTGAGAATTTCATTTGGATGTGTTTTTGTGTGTCTGTATATTTCGTATTGTTCTAGTGTGTTTCGTTTCTGGCTTTTTGGTTGGATGTGTAGAATTCCCATGTCTGTGTTGATGTCTCTGTGGGTGTGGTTAGCATTTGTGATGTGTTCTGCATATGTGGAAGTGGTTTGTAATTTTGTTATGGCTGCGATGTGTTCTTTGTAACGTGTTTGAAATGATCTGCGTGTCTGTCCTATGTAGAAGTTGTTGCAGATGTTACAATTGAGTTTGTATACGCCTGTGTGGTTGTAACCAGGTACAATAAAATTTAACACGAGGAAGGACCTTGAATCTATTTCTGCATGGGCCAGAAAGGTTTGTTTGACTCTCAATGCAAGAAAATCACAAGCAATCCTAGTGGGACATCAACGCCTATTATGCAACATTACTCCTGCTCTTCCAGTCAAGTTAAACGACACAATAATCCCTTTTGCTTCCTGTGTTAAAAACCTTAGAGTTTACTTTGATATGCATTTAAACTGGAATAGCCAAGTAACCCATATTATCAAAAAAGTGCTTTCCATACTACATTCCTTAAACAGCATTCGAAAATTCCTTCCGCTATCACTCAAGAAAATACTAGTGGAAACACTAGTAATGCTCCACTTCGATTATTGTGGTTCTCTACTGACTGACCTCAATGTCAACCAGTCGCAAAACTTACAACGTGTTCATAATTCTTGTGTTCGCTTCGTCTGCGATGTCCGTCGCGCTGACCACATTACCCCATCCTTCCAAACTCGAAACTGGCTACGGCTTAACGAACGTAGAAATTTTCATTCTCTTGTTCTCCTTTTCCAAGTCCTTCACACCTCTACACCTACCTACCTTGCCTCCCGTTTCAGTTACCTGTCATCATATCATAATCTCTTCACACGCACGCAAAATAGCCGCATACTAGCCATACCAACAAATAAGACATCATCGTATTCATCATCATACACAATCTCGCTCTCGCGCTTGTGGAATACCCTACCCAGTGACATCAGAGACTGTCGGAATTTAGTAGCGTTCAAAAGCAAACTTATTAAGCATTTTCTTACTGCGTAGAGTAGGTTTAATTTTTACTTCATTAATAAAAAAATGTTTCTCTCTTCTTAACTTTTACAATAAACTGTCTTACTTACTTACTTACTTACTTACTTACTTACTTACTTACTTACTTACTTACTTACTGGCTTTTAAGAAACCCGGAGGCTCATTGCCGCCCTCACATAAGCCCGCCATTGGTCCCTATCCTGAGCAAGATTAATCCAGTCTCTACCATCATATCCCACCTCCCTCAAATCCATTTTAATATTATCCTCCCATCTACATCTCGGCCTCCCCAAAGGTCTTTTCCCCTCTGGCCTCCCAACTAACACTCTATATGCATTTCTGGATTCAGCCATACGTGCTACATGCCCTGCCCATCTCAAACGTCTGGATTTAATGTTCCTAATTATGTCAGGTGAAGGATGCAATGCGTGCAGTTCTGTGTTGTGTAACTTTCTCCATTCTCCTGTAACTTCATCCCCCTTACCCCCCAAATATTTTCCTAAGAACCTTATTCTCAAAAACCCTCAATCTCTGTTCCTCTCTCAAAGTGAGTGTCCAAGTTTCACAGCCATACAGAACAATCGGTAATATAACTGTTTTATAAATTCTAACTTTCATATTACAATGAACTGTCTAGCTTTTATTAATCAGTTAATCTTTTAGTACTTTGATTTTTATTGTATTTGTTAATTTAATATTAATTGTAATTATAATTGTAATTGTATTCTTAATATTGTAGTTGTAATCCCCTGGTAGAGGGGAAGAGAAGGCCTGATGGCCTTATTTCTACCAGGTTAAATAAATAAATAAATAATAATACATATTCCTAAGTGATATAATGTTAAATTTTGTGTAATCAAGATGTAGGCTACAAATAAATTGTACTACTGGGAGATTTTAGACATAAGAAATCACCCCTCCACTGATATTATAAGAAAACAGAAAAGCAGTTCATGGTTCTCACAAGAGTCAGGAAGGAACAAATCTACTCTTTCAAGGTAGGGAATGATTAATAAAAGCCAATGGAAAGTACCTGATCTTAATTGACTGAACCCTGTTCCTTTCTGTACACACCCGTCACTAATAGCCTTGGTCACTGTTCCTCATTACACAAGCCAAGTATAATGAACATAGGGAAATTTGATGGATACTGATGAAGGCGGTTTCCTTGACAACCTGAGCGTGGGAGGCTTTGCATGGACAAGTCATAGGAAACGAGAAGCAAACCTTTCTATTCCTGACGAGCAATCTACGCATATGGGCTATTTCATATGAAATCGATCAGTAAAAAACCCCGCATTTCTTATACTCTAATTTTTTTCCCTATTTATACAAGGTGCTGAGGAGAGTGGATTTGCAAAAATACACTATCGAAAGTCAAATGGTTTTCGAACTATTGAGCGACAAATTTAGCGTATTTTATAAAAACAAGCCTCTTTCAGCGCTCAGAACTCTGGAACCATTTACTGCAGAACATTGAACGAGAGCTCATTTTGAAGCTGACATTTGGTAGGTTATGATAAGAAGTAATCCTTATTTTTATTGCATACAGAGAGACAGATAATCTCATTTTACTTACTTTTAGGCTTTTTGTCCATTTGTAAAAATGTAAAAAAATTTTGAGAAAAAACCTTGCATTATTAAGAGGGATTGCTTAATGGTACGGCAATAAGTTTCGGGGGTATTAAATAAATTATATTCACACGCCTGGACTTGAAAGGCGCAACACAGCACGCACTGGCCGAGAGATGAAGATAAGCGAGCATTGGGCGTCATTTTACTCCTGTGTTTATGAAAACCTGTGATAAAGCTAGCCCAGCTATGCGCTACTAGACGAAACATCACTGGTTTATGTCTCCTGGCCTTGCTTGCCTAGGCTAGCTCCCGCCTCACCGTCAGCTGGTTAGTTCACGCGCGTACTATTTATTTTCTTTATTTGATTTTTCAATACTTTCTTATTAATGTTGCACCAGTAAAAAATACGTGTTTATTTGTACTTTCAATGCGGAATCTAGCCACATATTTTAAAAATATTTTTTTCGAGGGCAAAGGTGTCTTAATTAAGAAAAATCTAAATTTCTCCATTTCCATTAAAAGTAAGAAAAACTGTTTACATGTCAATATAAACTTTAATTTCTCAGCATCAAAATAAACCATGATTTTGATCATTGGGTGAAAGGGTTTCGGAGCCACATCAGTTTAAAGTTGCTAATTTCATGAAAATACGATAAATTTAAATATTTTTAATTTAAACACTATGAAGTTCTGATGCCTCAAACTTTGCACAAAGCATTGTATCACAGTTGTCTAAGGACAGAAAAAAAGTTTCATTGTATTTAAAAATTGCAAGGTCAATTTTCTCTATATTTCGGTCGATTGGAGATGGAATAGCCCATATATACAATTCCAATTGGTTTTTATTCAATTACAGTTGTTCTATTGATTTGTCGTTTGTCATCAAGACTCGGGATGTTCTAATGGTTTAAATAAAATTCACTGCTTGCGTGACGTAACTCATTAGTGACTCATGTCAAGTGAGTCGGGCGGTGTTGCTGAAAGAGTCAAAGATGGGAGTGGTCATTTTTTCATCCCCAGTTTCGTGAACAAGTCCATTAACCTCGCAATTTATATTGTTAGCAAGACTGGCCATTTGACATACGGCATTAGCTTGGATTTATAAATAAAAGAACTGCACAAAGGGGAGGAAGATGTTAAATGTACTTTTCTCATTATGTAAAGAGAAAGCGTTATTATACAGCATGGGATGTATTCGTTGTTACAAAGTAAACACTAAAGATAAAAGCAACAGAATTTTCCTTTGTATTTTTGCATTGTTTATAATTATTTAATAGGGAATCGAATTTGTTTCTAGAAATAATTTCAACATCACAGTACATCCGGTACCACTTGCCAACGCATAAAAACACCCCTTCTCCACAGCAGTGAGAAGAGAAGATGTAAACAAACACTGCCTTTACATTTATTTATTTATTTATTTATTTATTTACTTTTATCTATCTGTCTGTCTACCTATCTACCTGTTTTTTATTTATTTATTTGTGTATTTATTTGTTTACTTGTTTATTAATTTATTTACTGATATTTATTTATGTATTTATTTACCTATTTATTTCCTCATTTATTTCTCTATGTATATATTTATCTATGTGTTCATTTATCTATTTATTTATTTACTGATTTACTAATTTATTTATTTATTTATTTATTTATGTATTTATTTATATATTTATTTATTTATTTATTCATTTATTCTTTATTCATTTATTTATTCATTCATTCATTTATTTATCTATGTATGCATTTATTTATGTATGCATCATTTATTCATTCATTTATTCATTTATTTATCTATGTATTTATTTATGTATGTATTTATCTCTTTTTATTTATTTATTTATTTATGTATTTATTTATTTATTCATTTATTCTTTATTCACTTATTCATTCATTTATTCATTTATTTATCTATGTATTTATTTATGTATGTATGTATTTATCTCTTTTTATTTATTTATTTATTTATTTATTTATTTATTTACTTATTATTTATTTATTTGTTTATTTATTTACGTATTCACTTTTTTATTAATTTATTTATTTATTCAATTATTTATTTACTTATTTACTTATTTTATTTATTTATTTATTTATTCATTTATTCATTTATCTATTTATTTATATATTTAATTACTTATCCAAATTTATCCATTTATGTATTTATATACTTATTTACTTATTATTTTTAAAATTTTTATTTATTTATTTATTTATTTATTTATTCTGGTGTACATACTCCGCTCTAAAAAAACGCCTCGCAGTACTTTTGCCTTAGGGTGAAACACATGTCTACATTTCGATAACAGTGTTGCCAAACATCCATTACCTGAAGTGATTTATTAATAATTCAAGTGTTACAATATTGTTCAACCATAAAAGTGAGAAGGACATTATGAAAAACATCGGTGGAACTGAGTATGTAAGAATGTTTATATAATTTGTAGAGGATTTAGTGAAGAATGCTTTCAGAACAGAGAGGGTTTGGAATTGAACGGGTTACATCAGCTGCTTGTCTATGCGGATGACGTGAATATGTTAGGAGAAAATCCACAAACTATTAGGGAAAACAGGGGAATTTTACGGTACGGCAAGTAAAGCGATAGGTTTGGAAGTAAATCCCGAAAAAATAAAGTATATGATTATGTCTCGTGACCAGAATATTGTACAAAATGGAAATATAAAAATTGGAGATTTATCCTTCGAAGAGGTGGAAAAATTCAAATATCTTGGAGCAACAGTAACAAATATAAATGACAATCGAGAGCATTATTATACGCAGAATATATATGGGAAATGCCTGTTATTATTCGGTTGAGAAACTCTTATCATCCAGTCTGCTCTCAAAAAAGCTGAAAGTTAGAATTTGAAGAGTCCACTGCAAGAATGATGGATGTCATTTGGAATACATTTTGCAGGAGAAACAATTGAAAGTTTGAAATGCTTAGCGCTCAAAGCTTAACTGTGATTTTGCGATCATTACTGGACAATGACTATCAGTGTTAATGCCATATAACTCTGTATGTACATTCTATATGTCTTAAGCTATGCATTGACAGTCTTGGTTCATTTTCGACAAGAAAGTGACATCCATCATTCTTCCAGTGCACTCTTTATTTATAAAACAGTTATATTACCGGTTGTTCTTTATGGTTGTGAAACTTGGACTCTCACTTTGAGAGAGGAACATAGGTTAAGGATGTTTTAGAATAAGATTCTTAGGAAAATATTTGGGGCTAAAAGGAATGAAGTTACAGGAGAATGGAGAAAGTTACACAACACAGAACTGCACGCATTGTATTCTTCACCTGACATAATTAGGAACATTAAATCCAGACGTTTGAGATGGGCAGGGCATGTACCACGTATGGGCGATTCTAAAAATGCGTATAGAGTGCTAGTTGGAAGACCTGAAGGGAAAAGACCTTTGGGGAGGCCTAGACGTAGATGGGAGAATAATATTAAAATGGATTTGAGGGAGGTGGAATATGATGATATAGATTGGATTAATCTTGCTCAGGATAGGGACCAATGGCGGGCTTATGTGAGGGCGGCAATGAACCTCCGGGTTTCTTAAAACCCATTTGTAAGTAAGTAAGATCTACATAATTTTAGGGATGATACTACTACATATTTTATCAACTAACGGTCTTACTTACTTACTGGCTTTTAAGCAACCCGGAGGTTCATTGCCGCCCTCACATAAGCCCGCCATTGGTCCCTATCCTGAGCAAGATTAATCCAGTCTCTATCATCATATCCCACCTCCCTCAAATCCATTTTAATATTATCTTCCCATCTACGTCTCAGCCTCCCTAAAGGTCTTTTTCCCTCCGGCATCCCAACTAACACTCTATATGCATTTCTGGATTCGCCCATACGTGCTACATGCCCTGCCCATCTCAAACGTCTGGATTTAATGTTCCTAATTATGTCAGGTGAAGAATACAATGCGTGCAGTTCTGTGTTGTGTAACTTTCTCCATTCTCCTGTAACTTCATCCCGCTTAGTCCCAAATATTTTTCTAAGCACCTTATTCTCAAACACCCTTAACCTATGTTCCTCTCTCAGAGTGAGAGTCCAAGTTTCACAACCATACAGAACAACCGGTAATATAACTGTTTTATAAATTCTAACTTTCAGATTTTTGGACAGCAGACTGGATGATAAGAGCTTCTCAACCGAATAATAACACGCATTTCCCATATTTATTCTGCGTCTAATTTCCTCCCGAATGTCATTTATATTTGTTACTGTTGCTCCAAGATATTTGAATTTTTCCACCTCTTCGAAGGATGAATCTCCAATTTTTATATTTCCATTTCGTACAATATTCTGGTCACGAGACATAATCATATACTTTGTCTTTTCGGGATTTACTTCCAAACCGATCGCTCTACTTGCTTCAAGTAAAATTTCCGTGTTTTCCCTAATCGTTTGTGTATTTTCTCCTAACATATTCACTTCATCCGCATAGACAAGAAGCTGATGTAACCCGTTCAATTCCAAACCCTCTCTGTTATCCTGAACTTTCCTAATGGCATATTCTAGAGCGAAGTTAAAAAGTAAAGGTGATAGTGCATCTCCCTGCTTTAGCCCGCAGTGAATTGGAAAAGCATCAGATAGAAACTGACCTATACGGATTCTGCTGTATGTTTCACTGAGACACATTTTAATTAATCGAACTAGTTTCTTGGGAATACCATTTTTATCTTAGTGACCTACAAATTTCGTATATTCCTTGAAATTACACGCTGTTTCAAAATATAGTTTACATTAAAGCAGTGTGCCCAAAATATGATTTCCGTTTTGAACAGTAGCAGGCATTTTCCGTTTCCGCTTTGGGCAGTTTCCGTTTTATTCAGGAAAAATTATACATAATACATATGAATTTCGCCAGGACCAATAAATTGTTCCGAAATAGATAGGATTCCGGATTATTCAGGTTCCGATTTGAACAGATTTCACTGTAGTTTAAAATTCATGTAGGAGAGTATACTGAGTCCTTCTGGGCTACCTCCAATGGGAGGCAGTTACCAATTTTAAATAGGGATCGATGGCGGGCTTATGTGAGGGCGGCAATGAACCTCCGGGTTTCTTAAAAGCCATTTGTAAGTAAGATCTACATAATTTTAGGGATACTATTACATATTTTATCAAGTAACAGTCTATAATGTGTAAAATTCGAAAGATCAGACATAGTTGTGGTGCAGAATTAAAGAGCTTCAAACCCAGAGCCATAAATAAAGCCATCAATAAATCTCGCATTGCCTCAATTCATCAGATTAGCTAATCTCGCAATCCCACAGGTAGAAGAATCGGTCAAACATGTGATATCACGCAATATGAATCAATCAGTCAGATACGCCCTGGCAGTAATGTGCTGCCGCAGTTTGTCTGTGTCAGAGGTCGCACAAATCATTGCTAGAAAGGAGAGACAGAGAGCGCCTGGCTCCCAGACTGACAGTACTAACTCAGGCAAATTCACTCGTTAAAATTTATCATCTCGTGATGCGAATCTCACCCTGACATACATGGAATACACCAGGGGTGATCACAGGACCTGCCAGGAGTCGGTCTTGCAGATCCATAAATTTGCAACAGGAACCTCACCCCCCGCACACAATCCATTAGTACGGCGCTTTTGAGCCTTACGAACCCTACCAGCGACTATATCAATAAATTATCTTCCCTCCCTTTGTTGGTGCACAATGTGTTAAACTAACAAACCTATCTCTTGAATTTCAATTTCCGAATTGTGTAACAGAGAAGAGCGATTGTCCGACGTCACTTAGTGTATCTTAAAGTCTGAGAGTCACTTAACACATTGGCATCAATGCCGTGCTTATATTCAGACACATCACAAGTTTATTCACTTAAAAACAGGGTCGTCATATGTCCTGAAAAACCGGGATCGTCCTGAATTTTAGCTTCAAGAAACGCCAGAATTTTTAATTTCTGTCATATCTCCTGAATATTGCCACAGCCCAGTATATACAGTCACGAAGCTCAATACGTAGTAAATATGCATCCATAGATAGTTGCTAACCAATAGGATCGCTACTATCACCTCATCACAATGAGAAATAAGGTAGGTGTCCCTGATATGACCATGCTAAGGTTTGAGAATTTTTCTAGCTGCCATTTTGAAAAAAAAAAATGTAAACCACTTTTTTCTTACTCGTTCTCAGTCTAATGGACTTTCTTAAAACAATTTCCGTTCCCCATAAAAATAGCTTTAATTGTTCAAAATGTAACAAATTCCAAAAGTCTACCTAGTGGCCATATCAGGAACATGTGCACATGATATGGCCACCCTTGTTCCATGTTCTACAACTCGTGATTGTTTTCAGTTTGATAGCGCAGTTGTGCTAAGATTAAATAATTCTGGTATAAAATGAATAAACATAACACTTAATAATCTTTTTTATAATTCAAAAGTGTAGTCAAAACAGGTTTTTACCATAAAAGAATTAAGTTGTTTTTCTTAAAATACAAAATTTTTGCGTAATCCCAGCTATAAGGCATGTAAATTTGTCGGGTGAAAAAAATAAAAGTGAAATGAACTTGATATGGCCATGGTGCATTTGATATGGCCATATCAGGAGCAGGTAAGCTTTCACGAAAATCGTTTGATTATGAACAACTCGTAAAAGATACGCCATCAACGACAACACCAATCAACAGAACATTAAAAACTGAATGGAGTGCTATGGTTTTCATGAACAAGTCTTTGAAAAACATGCATAAAACAAAGGAGACTTACCAGAGAAAAATAAGAAGAGGTCACGTGAAAACCGCAAAACAGGCAACTGACGCCATATTGCTCAACCTGACTGGATGGAAAACGATCAAGTGACATACCAGGATGCCCTTTTACTGGATGCTGCTGCAATTTAGCGGATTTTTTGGTTAACTAACTCACAATAGGGGGGTGGCCATATCAGGAACATGGCCATAACAGGATCACCCACCTTAGAACCTGCACATTTTTTCTTCTATATCCACAGACCTCAAAGTGGGCTGACAACCGTCAAGCAACCAACATTGAGTGCACACTAACTCTGTGTGACTTAAATTGTGGTTTTCTGTTAACGAACAGTGACGTGTATTATGCAAATCAAGCTTTCAGGTATGTGTTCTTTGTAACGTGTTTGAAATGATCTGCCTATCTGTCCTATGTAGACGTTGTTGCAGGTGTTACATTTGAGTTTGTATATGCCTGTGTGGTTGTATTTGTTTGTTGTCATTCAAGAAATTAAATTACAACATTGTATACAGAACAAATAACACTCTACAAAAACATCTCAACACACAAACAACACAAACAAACAAATAAAACCACACAGGTGTATACAACCTCAAATGTAACACTTGCAACAACTTCTACATAGGACAGACAGGCAGATCATTTCAAACACGTTACAAAGAACACATCACAGCCATAACAAAATTACAAAACACCTCCACATATGCAGAACACATCACAAATTCTAACCACACCTACAGAGACATCAACATAAGCATGGAAATTCTACACATCCAACCAAAAAGCCAGAAACTAAACATACTAGAACAATACGAAATATACAGACACACAAAAACACATCCAAATGAAATTCTCAACACACAACTCAATTTCAAAACACACACATTCTTTGACTCCACATTGTACTACACAAACACACCCCACAGGAAACAAAACAAAAGGCGCCAAGATCAGCAACAACCAGGTCTGAAGAAGGTCCATAACAGACCGAAACATGTTAACCAGGTATAGTAATATTTAACACGAGAAAGACATGTAATAATATTCCGAAATATTTTTATTAAGAAAACTGGAAATTTTGAATGAATTATTGGTCACTGGATTGGTAGATTTTAATGTCCGCTTTTATTTAAATCTGTTATCTATTAGGACTATTCGCAGACAGCAATCAGAGTACTATTGCATTTCTCCACTCCTATCTTGCGTCTCGTTTTCAAAATTTATCACCCATCATAACCTAGACACACGATCACAACACTCCTCAATATTATCCATTCCCTCCCACCGAACATCCTCATATTCATCTTCTTTCACTGTGGCTGTTCCTCGGCTTTGGAATTCCCTACCGAGTAATGTCAGGGACTGTCAGACATCAAACCAATTTAAGAATAGACTAACGAAATATTTTTCTAACAATTCTTGTTAACAATAATAGCTGTTCCAGGTTTCTCAATGTTTAATGGTTATATATATCACAGATAAATATCTAAATTATTTCATTATTATTATCATCATTATTATTATTATTATTATTATTATTATTATTATTATTATTATCATTACTATTTCTTTCCAATGTTTATTATTGTCACACTAACATTACTTATCCAACTTTCATTATTTACTTTCATGTTGTTTTATGGTCTAGATATTAATGTAATAACTATGTAACCAATTGTATTCAATTAGAATTAGAGTCTGGCTGGGCGGAAGAGAAGGCCTACTGGCCTTAGCTCTGCCAGATTAAATAAATAAATAAATTATTATTATTATTATTATTATTATTATTATTATTATTATTATTATTATTATTATTATAGTCCAATGGAGCGTCAAAGCATTACATCGAGCTGTTTTTCTCAGTAGTGGTGTTAGTAGTGTGTCTAAGAAAAGTGAAATATTGACGGAAAATTTTGGAGTAGAGATAAATTTGTTATTAAATTAAATCATCCGTATTTGTCGACTATCTTCCCTTCATTAACCTGGACAATCTAGACTCCATTTTCTTACCTATGACCACACAGGCACGCTGGTTGACGTCGTGATCCAGTTCTAGAAAGCATCTCTTAGTTACATATCCATCAGACACCTTAAACCTCTCCTTGCCGTCCCTGGTGATTACGTACACAACGCCGGAATCTATGACATAGCGTACAGCCAGCAAAAATTTCGGACAATACCTTTACATTTTCCTGTCTACTCCACAATCGCGTTCCGTGACTCATATTTTCAGTCTTGCACACTCATCCAGCTTGTAGTTCTCTAGCTGTCACTCTGGTAGATCTCACACCATTCACCCCAATGTGGTTTATCCATCCCAATCCACTTTGTTTCATTTCATCCCCTAGGTTTGAGACATGGTCCCTTCGCGTGACTCCAATTAACGGCCGGAAAAATCTCATCTGTTGAGCCTCCATTCGTCTCTCATCTTTCTTTCTTGAAGTCCATGTTTCTCAGTCTAACATAATCACTGACGTTGCTACGATTTCGTGTAGCCAACGCTTAATTTTGCTTCAGATAATCAGAATTTCATTGTGTAACAGTTACGTTGTACTGAGGTCTATTTTCTTAAAATGCTATTGAAAGACACCGTCAGTGTATTCTTTCAGTATATATTTTGGTTTTCAGGATTCGGTATAAAAGTTATTTTTGTATAATGAAAATTAATTATTAATTTTACAAAATTCACTTAAAGTATAGAGCATTCCACGTTAAGAAAGAAACATTTGTTTTGTAGGCCTTGCCTAGTACATTGTACAAGCTCTGTGGTAGGCAGGCGTTTCTATGGCAACTGGTCATTTGATGGAACAGCCCCATATGCTCAATGTTTTTTTTCTTAACGTGGAATCCTCTATAGCTATTCATTTGTTTCATAACTTCTAATATCTATATATATTATTTGAACTGGTAATGGAAATTACGGGAAAACGGCTGAACGGATTTTAATAAATGACCCCTCATTTTGAAGCTTGGAACCCAAAGTTTTTCAGAAAAATAGTAGTTTTCAGTGAAATGTCAATTTTCCTACATCATTTTCCTATTTTCCAAAATCCATCTTTCGTCAGTTTTGAGAACTAATTAATTGCATTTCAGAATAAAAAAACACACACACTACAATAAACAATATACTGTTACACGAAGGCCATGACCTACAGGATTGCTGACATACTTAGAGGTCAGATTCTTTCACATCATAATGCCAATATGTCGATCTTCATTTGTGTAATTTTTTGATAACGTACAAAAATAATGTACGAGTCTGATTCTCTGGTCTGTAGTTTTCCGAGTACAGCTGTGTATTCGATATTAAGAACTACAAAACTTAAGAATGTTTGGTGACATTATTACCATTAAAAATGAAATATTATTATAGTTAATGCAATACATAATGGTATACTGATGATATGAAAGTGAAATCTTTTGGGGCCTTAAGTAAGTAGACGCATAGAAAGAAGATTTTATATTAGATCTTCATTTCTATAATATTCTGAGTAATGGCTATATATATATATATATATATATATATATATATATATATATATATATATTACTGAAAACTATAAAACTTACGTAACAGCTTGGTCGAACGACGGATGTTGCGTCAACATTTGTTGAGACTATAAATTATTAATGCCTATAACATCGACATCAATGTGAAGTTTCGATTTTATGCACGAGAACGTACAATCTCATAAACTTCTTTCCATCTGACCGTAGAAGAGAAGTAATATAATGATAACGAGATACTAAGGTTATTGTTATGAACTTAACACTACTTGTATTAAACTTGTAGGATATGTGGAAATCAAACCACAGTCTAGAGAACATAAATCTAGACTGTGATCAAACAGTGGTTTTCTTCCTGCTCACAAGGAAGTAATGCCTTTGTTTAAAACTTCTGTCGTACGTAATTTTGACGTATAATGGATAAACAATTGATCCTCACTACTTTTCCCGCCAAGAGAGCACCTCCTTCTTCTAGCTATGCCACCGTCTTTCAGTTGCTGACTATAGTAGTCGTGACAGCAGGTTGCAACTTACACGCTTTGCCAACTTATTATGAGATATAATTATTTAGAAGTGTACGTCAGATTTACGTATCAATAGTATTAATAGAAAATTCTCTGTTAGTGCAGTTTATTTATTCCCTTAAGTGTGTTTTATCTAACAAAGTAACACTGGATGAAAACTTACGTGGTGATCATAGATGAAAGTTCAGATGATGATACTGATGATGACGCTGAAGGCTGAATATGAAACTTGTGACAATGACAAGGATCTAAGATACAGTAGGAGAGATTGAGAATCACGTAGAAAGCAAGCGAATGAAGAAAGAAGGCAAAAAACAAGAAAACAGGAAGGAAGGAAAAGGAGAAGAGAAGAGAAGAGAAGAGAAGAGAAGAGAAGAGAAGAGAAGAGAAGAGAAGAGAAGAGAAGAGAAGAGAAGAGAAGAGAAGAGAAGAGAAGAGAAGAGAAGAGAAGAGAAGAGAAGAGGGCATGAGGGCACGAGGGCACGAGGGCATGAGGGGACGAGGGCACGAGGGCATGAGGGCACGAGGGCACAAGGGCACGAGGGCATGAGGGCATTAGGGCCAGAGGCCACGAGAGCTTGAGGGCACGAGGGCACGAGGGGAGAGGGGAGAGGGGGAGAGGAGAAGTTATTTTCATAACTCTAACCTACAATCCGCAATGACCTGAAATAGCTATTGCTTCACTCCCACATGTAAAACCGACTGATCGTTCTGACATTGTTACTTGCGTTTTTGCATTGGAACTCAAGAACTGAAGATGTATAGGTTAAATAAAAAGTATTTAGCATGAAGAAAACCATCCAGAGGTATAGGCCTATGTTTCATTATTATGGAAGCAAATAACTTCCAAAATGTCTGGTATTCTTCATTGGAAATAAATTAAAAAAAAAAATTAATTTGAACGTCTAATGAACTTAGTTAGCAGCATTTGCTGCACAAGCCACTAAACTTATATTTACAAGGAACAATTAATATATTTTTTATTGGGTTATTTTACGACGCTGTATCAACATCTAGGTTAACAATCAATACATTTCCGAACTGCTCTTGTATTTATTGTACTGTTAAACATACATGCTCATGTCACTGAAGACCATTGCTTCCATGCCTGTTGAGTCAGTCTATCAAACAGCGTCAGATTGTCTTTAAGAACTCAGCTTTTACACATGACTTCGTGCATATACGTCAAGGGCCTATAGTGATTTTTCCTGCAATCTCCCATATACGCCTTATGACTAGTCTTCTTCTCTGCCTTTCAAGTGATGTATTTAGTACAGATTCCAGGCGTTTCCCTGGTTTTCGATAACTTCTCAGTTTCACATATCCTGTGTGTTGCCTACTTCAGGACAGTCCGGAAACATATTGATTGCCCATTGTATAAAAATTAGTATTTAAAAGTGATGCAATTCTTAAAATACTGCATATAAACATAACTTCACCGCGATACTACTGTCATGTACCCGAAAAACACCCGGAAAAATGTGCCATCTGTGGGCAAGATCGGGAACCACGAAATTATGGAGAAATCGGGAAAGAAAAAAGTAAATCATCCATAATTATTACATTATAAATATATTATTTTTCAGATAACCGGCAGTGCTGCAAAAGCAGACCTTTAGCCATTCTAAACTTACAGAGTTGTATGTCTATTGAGAAAGAAAAAAAGTGTATAAGATTTATTGATGATATGGCGTTGTTAGCAGAAGTAAGGGTTATATTACTGGGGCTAAATGACAGCTGTGAGCAGTATGGGATGAAGATAAATGCAAACAAGACGAAGACTATGGTTATAGGAAGAAAAAGTAAAGAAGATAAATTTGCGAATTCTAGTAAGGGAGTAAAGCCTCATGGCCTTAACTCTGCAAGAATAAATACATAAATAAATAAGTACGTAACTAAGTAAGTAAGTAACTAAGTAAGTAAGTAATTAAGTAACTAAGTAAGTGAGTAAGTAAGTAACTAAGTAAGTAATGAAGTAAGTAAGTAACTAAGTAAGTAAGTAAATAAGTAACTAAGTAAGTAAGTAAATAAGTAACTAAGTAAGTAAATAAGTAAGTAAATAAGTAAGTAAGTAATTAAGTAACCAAGTAAGTGAGTAAGTAAGTAACTAAGTAAGTAATGAAGTAAGTAAGTAATTAAGTAACTAAGTAAGTGAGTAAGTAAGTAACTAAGTAAGTAAGTAATTAAGTAACTAAGTAAGTGAGTAAGTAAGTAACTAAGTAAGTAAATAAGTAAGTAATTAAGTAACTAAGTAAGTGAGTAAGTAAGTAACTAAGTACATAACTAAGTAAGTAATTAAGTAACTAAGTAAGTGAGTAAGTAAGTAACTAAGTAAGTAATGAAGTAAGTAAGTAACTAAGTAGGTAAATAAGTAACTAAGTAAGTAAATAAGTAAGTAAGTAAATAAGTAAGTAAGTAATTAAGTAACTAAGTAAGTGAGTAAGTAACTAAGTAAGTAATGAAGTAAGTAACTAAGTAAGTAAGTAATTAAGTAACTAAGTAAGTGAGTAAGTAAGTAAGTAAGTAACTAAGTAAGTAAGTAACTAAGTAAGTAAATAAGTAACTAAGTAAGTAAATAAGTAAGTAAGTAATTAAGTAACTAAGTAAGTGAGTAAGTAAGTAACTAAGTACGTAACTAAGTAAGTAACTAAGTAAGTAAGTAAATAAGTAACTAAGTAAGTAAATAAGTAAGTAAGTAACTATATAAGTAAGTAACTAAGTAAGTAAATAAGTAACTAAGTAAGTAAATAAGTAAGTAAGTAACTATATAAGTAAGTAACTAAGTAAGTAAATAATAAATAAATAAATAAATAAATAAAGCAAGTGGACAGCTTCAAATACTTGGGGTGTTCTATAAACAGTAAGATGAGCTGCTGCCAGGAAGTCAAAAGAAGGATAGCAATGGCAAAGGAAACATTTAATAGAAAAAGGAGCATCTTCTGCGGACCTCTGGAAAAATAACTAAGGAAGATACTACTAAAGTGTTTTTTGTGAAGTGTGGTATTGTATAGGTCAGAAATGTGGACATTTCGTTAAGGTGCAGAGAAGCGACTAGAAGCATTTGAAATGTGGATATGGAGGAGAATGGAATTTGTGAAATGCACGAACAGAATAAGAAATGAAGTTGAGTTAGAAAGAGTGGGTGGAGAAATAATGATTCTGAAACTGGTCAGGAAGAGAAAAATGAATTGGTTGGATCTCCGGCTGAGAAGAAACTGCCTACTGAAGGATGCACTGGAAGGAATGGTGAACGGGAGAAGAGTTCGGGGGGAAAAGAAGATATGAGATGATAGACGACATTAAGATATATGGATCATATGCGGAGACTAAAGGAAGACGGAAAATAAGAAAGATTGGAGAATGCTGGGTTTGCAGTGAAAGACCTTCCCTTGGCTAGAAAATTATGAAGGAATTACAGCTCAGGAAAACAAAAGAAACGAATAAGGCAAGCACAGTCACTGTTCAGCCAAGAATCAAACCCAAGCATGTTTAGAAGTCAGAAATTCTACAGCTCGAAAAGTAGATAGAGAAATGTGTTAATGAATTCACCCACTCCACAGAAAGTACATCCATGGTAGTAATGGATATTTTTATAAAGCACACAACAGTGAAAAATAGCAATAAGGGCCATGAAGTATTAATGGAGACTATTTTACATATCGGGCATTATAAATTGGATTGTGATTTATGCACACAACACATTCAATGCGGAGCGACATACAAAATTAAAACGCGTAATGACAAATGCAAATGTGAAAGCCTTGTACAACTTTAACACAGAAGCACTTTAAAAATGTATCAGCCGAACTGCATGATGGGATGGGTGGTTCATGTCTCAACCGCAAGCTAATTTCCAAAGTATTGCATTACTTATGAGTATCAGAGCGGCCATGATTTCAAACAAATACCACTAAAATTACCGTATTTAGTGGAATAAAATACTCCTTCTCTATATGACTTCTGAAATGATTTCACACAAGAATGCTGACATATTTAGAGCTGAAATTAAACTGGTTATTAAAAACTTCAAGACTTACTAAAAATAATTTACAGTTCTGATTCTGCGGTGTGTAATTTTCTGAGTACAGCTGTGTATTGGATATTAAAAAAGTACAAAACTTGAGGTGGTTTGATGACATTATTACCATTAGAAATGAAATATTATTGTAGTTAATGCCATGATGTGACTATTTTTCATTAATTATACATATTAATGCTATATTTATTATATGAAAGTGAAACTTTTGGGGTTATATAAGTAGATGTAGAGAATAACTTAAATTAGATTTTGAATTCTATATTTTACTGAGTGGCGGCTATATAGTATATATACAGTATATTATATGTTACTGAAAGCTATAGAACTTACGTAAGATAATATTATTAAAAATCAAATATTTTTACAGTTATTAATCAAGTTGCTTGCGCTCGTTTCATAAACAAACTTACTCGCGTCTTAATTACGATCATTATAGGCTCGTTGAATAATGTACTATTATAAAATCGAGGAAATGTTTGAAAAAAAGCAGAGTAAGTTTTTCAATTTCTGAAATTTTGCAATGCACTTCACAAAAGTGAATTATACAACTTTTTTTTGCACGATCATATTTTTAAAATGGCGAATACAATATATTTTTCATTGAAAATTTAGAGCAATATTATTCCAAAGCCTTCGCAAAACTGTACTGTAATGGTAATTAAATAGCAGTAAGTGCACTGTAATGGGTCTATTTCAGTATATATATATATTTACTACACAATCATTTAATCATTTATTATTGATAACAATTGGTTACAAATCTCACAGTAAAATAGCCTACATATTACAATTTATTGTATAAATACAATGTAACTGGGTCACACCCGAAAAAGCAAGATATACAGTCACGAAGCCCAATACGTAGTAAATATGCATCCATAGATAGTTGCTAACCACTAGGATCGCTACTATCGCCTCATTACAGATAATGCGAAATAGCACCTGCACAGTCTATTGTTTCTAGTTACCTCATAAACTAAAGCTTCGTGACTACTAGACTGTGGTTTTATGTTATGAAGAATGGTTTCCCTAGCAACATCTTTCTGTGTGGGAATTCTAACTTTCAAGGCCTAATAACAATAGCTGTAAATAACACAAGAAACACGATCGAGCAAAAAAAAAAAACATTACAATAATTTATCTCTTTTACACGCCTTTCATGTCAAAATTTGAAACGAAAAATAAACTTTGTGCATTAATATTTTTAAACTAGCCGTACCCGTGCGCTCCCCTGCACCTGTTAGAAATAAATATAAAGTAATTACATAATTAAAATAGGACATTTGATCCAGGGAACATTCGTGTTTGATAGAAGGATAAATCGTTTAATATGTTACTTAATTTAAATTGCATCCAAATAATTAAAATGCGGTCATTTTGGTCCAGAGAGCAATCATTTGGTGCAATGACAATTCCTTTAACATGTTTCTTAATTGTTATTACATGCAACCATAGTTTAATGAAGACTGACGTATCATTTAGTTATAATGTGTATACTTTATATTACTTGCTATATGTTTCAGAAGTTACTGTAATAACATTGTAGAATTATGTCCATCTAGAGAAACTACACTTTCCAATGGTGAAATAATAATTAAACAATTAATTAGCTTCCGATATTACTTCATAAAAACACAGAAACATTCCCTTAGGCTATGTTTAATAGCTTTCGATTTTTGTTTCCAAGGCCCCTTATAGACGAAGTCATTTGTTTTTATTTCAGTACAGCACCTTAGATGGCGTCGTTATTGTAATTTTAAAACTCATTTATCTCATTAAATATCAGTCCTATCAAAATATTGTATATAATAAAACTTATCGGAAATTATTGTTAAAGAAACTTTTGTTATGTAACATTTTTCACAAAAATCAATAATAAGCGAGATATTTCGATTTATTTAATTCAGGCCTCCTTATAACCCCCCTTTTAAACAACGTATTTTGAATGCCATATAGCCTAAAATCTAAGTTACGACGAACTTAATTTATATTCCAATTTCCATCGAAATCCGTTTAACCATTATCCCGTGAAAAGGTAACAAACATACAGACAGACAGACAGACAGACAGACAGACAGACAGACAGACAGACATACAAACAAAAATTTCAAAAAAGCTATTTTCGGATTCAGGATGGTTAATTACACATGTTAACACCAATTATTTTTGGAAGCTCTAAAATTACCAGAAAAATTTTGGCTGCAGATTTATTATTAGTATATAGATATAGATCATGCCAAATTAACGTTCTGAATATGGCACCTAACTGTAATGAAATTGAATTCCAAATTAATAACAATGAAATTGTTACAGCGATCTCGGCGGGGGGGAACACGTTACAGACACAGCGGGAAAAGCATGGAGAGCGTTACACTTTGTGATGAGGGTACTAAGAAAAGGTTCTGATAAATCCAAAGAGATTGCATATAAATCAGTAGTACTTCCAGTAATGGAATATAGTGCTGCATGTTGGGATCCTTACAGACTAGAACATATTAAGGCACTGGAAAAGATTCAAAAACGGGCTCTTAAGTATTGTCGGAAAAATTCACCATTAAAATGGGACACACTCACGGACAGGAGAACGCGAATTCGATTATGTGCAATGTTCAAAACATACAGAGGTGAGCCTGCCTGGAGAGAAATAAAAAATAGGTTGTAGCCGCCAAATTACTCCTCAAGGAATGACCAATCATATAAATTGAGGGAAAGAAGACAGAGGACGGACACTGGAAAGTTTTCATTTCTCAATCGTACTATCATGGACTGATATGCTTTACCTGCAGACTGACTAAAGGCTTTACCAACAACCAAAAATGTATTTAAAAATAGGCTTAAGGACCTTACTAATAGACGGTAATTATACACAGTATTTAAAGGGTGTAAATGATATGTTGTTATTGAAGTGTTGTATCAGTGAAGAATTATGTTGTGTCAGTGAAGTGTGTTGTATCAGTGAAAAAGTATGTCGTGTCAGTGAAGTGTGCTGTGTAAGTGAAACGTGTTCCTGTCAGTGAAGCTTTATAGTTTATAGTGGCAGTGCAAAGTATTTGAACAGTGAAATGTTTTTGAAGTGTTAGTGAAATCAGGATAGAATCAGTGAAATGTGTCGTAGTTCAATTGCAGTGAGTGAGTTGACAGCGAAATGAGTGTAATTTGAAAGGTACTTGTGCAGATATGAACATATCATACTCGGGGGTTTTAGTTCGATCTTAATTTTATGATAGAAATTAGATTTATTTCAAATGTTATTTTAAGTGATCGTTTCATTTAATTTAATATTTTCCCTGTTGTTGTTGTTGTTGTTGTTGTTATTATTATTATTATTATTATTATTAATTATTGTTAGTATTAATTATTAGTATTATTATTAATTGTATTTTTAATTAATAAGTTTATTATTGTCATTATTGAGTGTAATTAGTTACCACTGCCACCGGGTAGGGGAGAGTCGGGTAGTATCGGACATCGGGTAATATCGGACAGTGAGTTTCTTTCATCCACCACACGATGATAGTATCTGATTGACATGGTTACGTTTCTGTGATGTCGCATAGAGAAACGTAACCATGTCATTCAGGTACTACCATATGGTGGTAGATGAAAGAAACGCACTGTCCGATACTACCCGACTCTCCCCTATATACCCACTGCAGTGTGAATAAATACATGCATACATACATACATACATACATACATACATACATACATACATACATACATACATACATACATACATACATACATACATACATACATACATACATACATACATACATACAAATTGATTCTATATACATCAGTGTGATTACATAGAGAGAAAAAATAATTAGAACAATTGATCTAGAAGTGAAATATTTAAAAATCCTTCCTGTTCTAAATCATATAACTGCCTAATAAGATACGTTGATGATTCCTATAGCAAGAGCAGTTTTCAAATATTGGATCTCTTTTTGGAATGAGTTGTCAATATTACTCCTGCGGCTAAAGTCAAGTGCCCTTCAACAGTTTCATCCCCATAGAGCCGTTTTATCAACTTATAGCAACACCCTCCGACACTTGAGCTGCAAGTGCAAAACGGGGATGGACGGCGATCGATCCGGATCGGAACGGAGCGGACGGCGGTAGGAAATGTCCAATATTCATTACGAGAGCAAAGAAATTCAGGAATCCGGCCATCTCAATTGGACGGGCACTCAGTCCCATTAGTCCTCCACTGCTGTGATTCACATCACGGATAAAAAGGGTCTGTAACGCCGTAGTGAGAGAAATGTCCATACAAAAGTTAAAATATTTATTTGCGTAATGTTCTTCTGTAAGTTTAACGCAGGTCCTGTCTACAAACGATAACTTTATAAATCTTATTGCAATTACAAAACATGTGTTTTTTTTTCTAAATGCAGGGAATAACGTTTTTATCCTAATTATATGTTTAACGTCTCTTTCCATGGGGTATAATGGAGTAATTTCGATATAATTACAAGTTAATTGGCAACTAACCTAGCTTTACGTTCGAGATGATGTCACGTACAGAAATTACAGATTGGTGAAAGACAAATAAATATCCGAATTGTTATCTCTTCCAGATTTTAATGGGAAATATTTTAAACTTACAACTGCCATTTGTGGCTGATGGGCCTAATCAAAATTTAGACTATTAATGTCTACCTAATCTTCAAATCAGGACAGTATCAGTGAAATGTGTCGTAGTTCCAGTAGAGTGAGTGAGTTGACAGCGAAATGAGTGTGATGTGGAAAGGTACTTATGCAGGTATTAACATATCATACACTCTTGGGTTTTACTTCCAACTTAAGGTTACTTATTTACAAATGGCTTTTAAGGAACCCGAAGGTTCATTGCCGCCCTCACATAAGCCCGCCATCGGTCCCTATCCTGTGCAAGATTAATCCACTCTCTAGCATCATATCCCACCTCCCTCAAATCCATTTTAATATTATCCTCCCATCTACGTCTCGGCCTCCCCAAAGGTCTTTTTCCTCCGGACTCCCAACGAACACTCTATATGCATTTAAGGATTCGCCCATACGTGCTACATGCCCTGCCCATCTCAAACGTCTGGATATAATGTTCCTAATTATGTCAGGTGAATAATACAATGCGTGCAGTTCTGTGTTGTGTAACTTTCTCCATTCTCCTGTAACTTCATCCCTCTTAGCCCCAAATATTTTCCTAACCACCTTATTCTCAAAAACCCTTAACCTATGTTCCTCTCTCAAAGTGAGAGTCCAAGTTTCACAACCATACAGAACAACCGGTAATATAACTGTTTTATAAATTCTAACTTTCAGATTTTTTGACAGCAGACTAGATGACAAAAGCTTCTCAACCGAATAATAACAGGCATTTCCCATATTTATTCTGCGTTTAATTTCTTCCCAAGTGTCATTTATATTTGTTACTTTTGCTCAAAGATATTTGAATTTTTCCAACGAGGCTTATTGTATGGATTCGTAACAAGCTGTTTTCTTACGGTGATGGTTTCATAGCTCTTCGCCCAACCACCAAGTTGGAGGACCACCCCTTATCGGCTGTCCACGATTGCTTTTTCAATATATTCGCAGCTATCCTCCATATCTGGAGTTCGAACTTACGGTTAAGATACAAATTAGATTTACTTTAAATGTTATTTCAAGTGATCGTGTTTCATTTAATTTAGGATGCTCCTTGTTATTATTATTACTATTATTATTATTATTATTATTATTATTATTATTAATTATTGTTAGTAAAGTTACACAACACAGAGCTGCACGCATTGTATTCTTCACCTGACATAATTAGGAACATTAAATCCAGACGATTGAGATGGGCTGGGCATGTAGCACGTATGGGCGAATCCAGAAATGCATATAGAGTGTTAGTTGGGAAGCCGGAGGGAAAAAGACCTTTGGGGAGGCCGAGACGTATATGGGAGGATAATATTAAAATGGATTTGAGGGAGGTGGGATATGATGATAGAGACTGGATTGGTCTTGCTCAGGATAGGGATCAATGGCGGACTTATGTGAGGGCGGCAATGAACCTTCGGGTTCCTTAAAAGCCAGTAAGTAAGTACGTCTCTTTCCATAGGGTATAATGGAGTAATTTGAGTATAATTACAAGTTAATTGGCAACTAACTAGAGATGGAAAAAGTTGTTATTTTCTCGTAACAGTTCCAACTGTTCCAGTTCCTTGAAAATACTAAGTTCCAAATAACACTTCCGAAATAACAGTACCATATGTAACTTGTGTGTAACTACAAGGTGCACAGCGGTATCTTGACTAGTATCTAGTAGTATTTTGGAACAGGTACGTACGACTAGTGTGTTTAGTTTCTGGCTTTTTGTTTGGATGTGTAGTATTTCCATGTCTGTGTTGATGTGTCTGTGGGTGTGGTTAGCACTTGTGATGTGTTCTGCATATGTGGAGGTGTTTTATAATTTTGTTATGGCTGTGATGTGTTCTTTGTAACGTGTTTGAACCGATCTGCCTGTCTCAACACTAGAACAATATGAAATATACAGACACACATAAACACACCCCAACGAAATTCTCAACACAACTCAACTTGAAAACACACACACTCTTTGACTCCACAGTATACCACAGGAACACACCCTCACAGGAAACAAAACAAGTGGCACCAAAACCAACAACGACCAGTTCTGAAGATGACCAATAAATAGGTCGAAACATGTAAACGAGGAACGTTAAAATTTAACACAGGAAAGTCTTATCATACATATTCCGAAGTGATACAGTGTTAAAAGTTGTGTAATCAAGATGTATAATATAGTTTTATTAAGTGCAAAGCCTCCTCTGATATTTTCAACAACAATCACATGACATCAATCGACAATCGATATCAATTTAATTGCCTGATGTCCGTTGTCTATTGTAATCCTCATTTGTACTTAATAAAACTCTATTGTTTATCTACTTATGAATCCCTTCTGAAAAACGAGAAAATATGTGTCATTTGCATGGCACGGATTTATTTTGAGCTGGCATAACAAAGTGATTTAACATTTAACTACAGAGTGATTTATATAGAACTGACACATTTCTTTCATTAATTGTTTCAAAACGAATTGTGCTAGCGACAACTTATTATACCTAAAATGTAGAGGAATTTTGGGAGATTATTTACCTCTATAGCAAATGTTGTCCGGCGTTGTCAAATCCGGAGATCTCGGTGGCCACAGGTTCCTGGAAATTATTCGATCGTCTCATAACCGGATAAATGGAACCATGCTTCATCTGTGAACCATGTGATGGACAATATGGCAGGATTTTGCACAATGAACGTCTGAAACCAACGACAATAATTCAATCTTTTATCCTTATCTGGTTCCTGTAGCTGATGAACAACCGTAACCCTATATGGCTTTAGGCTCTCTGACACATTGAGTAGGTGTACCCTGTCTCCTGCGACAAACGTCTTCATGATTTTTTGGGTGACTGCTCCAGTCGTGCTCTTACGTCAACAACAACCGTGGGAAGCCTAGATGAACGATGCTTGCCCTTTTCACTCACCAGAGATCCAGTTGTTTCCAATTTGTTTACCAGTCCCAGTATTGTGTTTCTTTTGGGAGGATTGCGAACACCAAATTCTCTCTGGTATGCCCTTTGAGTAGCTGTAATTGAATTCGTAATCCAGTATTGCTTCACAAGGAAGAGTCGTTGATTTAATGTGTACTGCATTTTCACGTTGACACACAATGTCGAAAACAGCTGCCAACAATAGGAATAAAACCTAAACATCTGCGCATCTAGTGACTTACTGTCGTTGGTTTCAGATTTTCATTGTGCAAAATTCTGCCATATTGTCCATCAAATGGTTCACATATAAAGTATGGTTCCATTTATCCGGTTATATGACGACCGAATAATTTCCAGGAACCTGTGGCCACCGAGATCTCCGGATTTGACAACGCCGGACAACATTTGCTATAGAGGTAAATAATCTCCCAAAATTCCTCTAAATTTCAGGTATAATAAGTTGTCGCTAGCACAACTCGTTTTGAAACAATTAATGAAAGAAATGTGTCAGTTCTATATAAATCACTCTGTAGTATTGGAATATATTTTACTTTAATATAACTGCTAATCGGATAATTGGGTGTGCTCATCCTAATATGTTAGTCCGTATTATTTTTATTATCGAAAAATCGCCGCTAATTCAGATTTTATGGCCAGATATGTCGATGTTGTACTTCAGAGAATGAGTTGTGCATGCAGAAAAAGAGGGGAAATTCCTAATTGAGATACAATGTACATATTAATATCGAAGAACATCCCAGAAAAACTTCCGCAAAAGCTACCAGCTTCGTCCACTAACATTTCCAACATCAGCTCGCTCCTCTCCAGCCCGAAATTTCATCGCTAACATAGCTCGGCTGGGTTGTGGCTCCTGTTTTCAGTGCATCTTCCATTAGCGACTGTCGACCTCCATCTAGCTTCTGCACTCCATTCCTCCATAACAAAAAATGGCTGTGGCGAGAACGAACACGCAAATCAATATTTTCCTAGCTTTCCAAGCAAGAATGTAAATTTTTCCTTTCTAATTACACGAAGCAGAGAGATTACGTAATACGATGTCACAAAATATCGAGTTAGACCTTTTCACATTTGAATATCAAACCGCCATGATCAAACATTTACAGCGAAATCTCAGGATGGGCTGCAATGTTCAGCACATCAGTTAAACAAAACATCTAAAAAAATACGACATGAAAATATCTACTAAAATCATAATGGAAATGTGTGGCATAATACAGGGTGTTTCAAAATTAGTGATAGTTAAACATTTAGGGATGGTAAGCAAAAACGGAAGAGAAGCAAAAAAAGTTCCAGTAAACATGGGTCAGCAAATTAACCGTTTACGACAACCATCGTCAACTGATCTGCATATTAGTTCGGAGCGCCGAGACGCTGGCTGAGGAGGTAGTATGTGCAGTGTGTCCAGCCAAGCCAACGCATCCCATCACAGAAGCCAACTTTCTGACCATAATCTACAATGTCTTCTTCGATTGTGTTCTACACGAGCATTGACACCTAACATAAACCATTTAGTGAGGGAAAAATGAATTAAAAAATCCAGGAAAACCAATGCTAATGATCGGCGAAAATAATTTTTATCATTTGTTATTTACATTGTAATAAAATAATTTAGGCCTACTTCAGTCGTGTAACAGAAACGACAATATGTTATACAAAATAAGAAATAATTGGTTTTGTGATATATAGGCTAGTGTCAGATAAAAAAAATGGATAATTAATTTTATTTTATTAACGATACTTAAACAAAGGAATAGGATGACAGGATTTAAATATTAGTAATGGGTTCGATTTGTTTAATATTTTGTAAAAGTGAAAATGCATTATAGGTCTGTAAGTTCTCAATTACTTTAATATGAAAAAAAAACTATTTGTTTTCAAAACCGCTGCAATGCATATCGAAAAAGTACAACTTGCTTGTTGTCTTAAACTAAAAAGTGATTTAAAAATCCAGGAAAACCAATGCTAATGAACAGCAAAAATAAATTTTATAATTTGTTATTTACATTGTAATAAAATAATTTAAGCCTACTTTAACCTTGTAACAGAAACGATGTTTCATAATGTTATACATAATAACAAATAATTTGTTTTGTGATATATTTGTCACATAAAAAATGGATAATTTGTTTTATTTTATTGAAGCTGTATTAAATAACGTTAAATCCTATGACAGTGTGGGAAAATTTTTGGCAAAAGTTCGACAGTTGAGGGTGGAATTGGCCGAGGGGGAGGGAGCCGATGGATAAGGGAAAGATTTATTAGTGTTGCAATGAGTAATATTAACATTGAGCAAATGATAGAATTAGGGGATAATGTTTTTTGTTTTTTTTTTTTACTGTGTCTTTTGTATTTTATTGCGTGTGTGTGTTTTTATTTATATACTGTATTACCTTTATATTTATTATTTGGATTATTTGGTGCAGCTTCAACAAGAAATTGAATTGTTTATACTGTATATGTGTATGTGTGTGTGCGTGCGTGCGTGTGTGTGTGTGTGTGTGTGTGACACTGTGCGCGTCTGTTTTTCATATCTCCCTTCTATTTTATTTGTATTATTTTTGTGAAATTTGGTATAAAGTTAGATTAGTTATAATAGTGGTAATCAATGATAATGGTAGTAATAATAATAACTGTTGTTTCACTATTTTATTATTAGTAGGCATTATTTTCGTTTTGAAGATTCAAACTGTGCATAGTTACAGCACGAATGGCCGTATGAGCTCGTGCGAAGGATCTTGTATACATGAGTTTGCATAATTTATTATGCATCAATAAATGCACTTATCTATCTATCTATCTATCTATCTATCTATCTATCTATCTATCTATCTATCTATCTATCTATCTATCTATCTATCTATCTATCTATCTATCTATCTATCTATCTATCTATCTATCTATCTACCTACCTACCTACCTACCTACCTACCTACCTACCTACCTACCTACCTACCTACCTACCTACCTACCTACCTACCTACCTACCTACCTACCTATCTATCTATCTATCTATCTATCTATCTATCTATCTATCTATCTATCTATCTATCTATCTATCTATCTAACTATCTATCTATTTTATTGACGACACTTGAACAAAGGAATAGGATGACATGATTTAAATATTACTAATGGATTCGATTTGTTTAATATTTCGTAATAGTGAAAATGCATTAAGCCTATAGGTCTGTAAGTTCTCAATTACTTTAATGTAAAAAAAAAAACTATTTACTTTCAAAACCGATACAACACATAACGGCAAAATACAACTTGTTTCTTGTCTTAAACTGAAAAGTGGTTTACTTATTACACAGTTCGTCTTAAAATAAATTAAGTACATGCTTCTTCCGTGTTTATTTTAATTATTAAAGACTGATTAAAAGGGTTGAACAAGTGAACGGACGCCACTGCCATCACCTGATTCCTTCCCTCACCTCCTGCTGCACAGTTGATGTCTAACGGATAGAACTGAGCAGCGAGCAAACTGTGCCTGCACCATGGTGCACTGAGGTGACGAATCCTGGTTTACGAGATACAGTGGACTCTCTTAAGTTCGACAAAACAGAATTGAAAGTTCAGTCCAATAAAGGTAGTGGGTGTGGCAGGTGAAATGAATACAAATTCTTATTGGTTATCCATCAACGAATACAGTACTGTACTTGCATTTCCTGCCCGCCCCGAGACTTGTGTATGCGCTTCTAGTACCACAGTGGGTTTCGACAGTTCCGTCTCACAAACGGCACAATTCTCAAATAGAAAAAGAAGAGTTCATTAATTTAAAATCATTGATTAAATATGGATGTCCTAATCAATAAAATATTCTGTTTTCCTTTAACAAAAGTATCACTACAAGACACAGAACCAATTCCCATTCAAATGGCAAACCCATTTCTTAGTGCCCATATTGGGGCGTGTCTAATTCTCCTACGTAAGCAGTCGAACTATAAGATGTCGAACTTGATTTCTGTCGAACTTAAGAGCTTCCACTGTAATGCCATTTTGTGCTAGTCCGTGCCGCTGAATACTAAGTACTAATTCCAACAAAAGCAGTGACAATTTTATTTAATTTACCAATCATGGGACAGTAAATTTCATAATTTTGGTTTCAACACTACAGAAATGTGATTGAACTTACAAGAACGAAACGTTTTTGTTTAAACAACAGTAAAGTTTGTGGATAAACAAGCTACAGTACAGTATGAGCATGTTAAATGAAGAATTTTACAGCAGGTGTTCAAAATGCTGATCATACACTTGAATGCATCTATGTTGTCTAGTCCGGAAAGTTTCGTGAATGCATTCGAGCAATTCTGGATAATTCTTCATTATCTGGAATGCATCTACAATCCGATGCTGCAATTCTTCAGGTGTTATAATATCTGCCGTGTAAAGAAGACATTTCATAACCACATATACAAATACCCAAAGGATTTAAACCCAGTGATCTAGGTACAGGTCCTCCTCTACCTATCCACCGTTCACCATATCGTCTGTTTAGGTATCATATCACACTTAAAATGAAATGATGAAATGGGATGGAGAGAATGCGAACCATGAATGTTGCCACTTTATCGTATTCCAAGCATTATCTCGTGAACGGGTAATTTTCGAACCCATATTTAATTAAACTTTTTTGCTTCTCTTCGTTTTTACTTCTCACCCCTAAATTTTTAACATCACTTTTTAAACACCCTGTATAAAAAGAGTTATGTCTCATTCACAATGAGAACGTAAGCGTTAACCAAGAAAGTAAACGTCACTATAAAATAAAAAAAATTCACATTACCATTCAAGATGAGTATATAAACATATCCATAAAGACACTTGGTAACCATGGAAACAAAACGACTCATTTCATCACCACACAGTCTTGTGTTTAAATTCACGTTTAGGTAGGCCTAATTCATTATGAATCCTTCCATTAAATAACATGGGTACAAGATTTTATGCTTAAGTTATGCTTATGTTTAATTTTCTTTCTGAATGAGGTCTGAAAATAGAAACATGAAAGGTTTCTGACTTTATATACGTAGAAAATATATTTTCGGAACACAAAAATTATTTACATAATATCAAGTTACTGAAATACAGTCAAACGAATGGAGTTATTAGAAGGTATTTCGATAAACAAATGACAATTGATACAACACTGAGATTACATAATACAGTGTGTTCTAAATTGATGTATACACATTTAGAAACACTATTTCTCAGCAACGAGATGAGACCGAGATACGATTTTTGCAGTTTTGTATTCCTTAAGCCCGTACATGTTCAAAATAGCCCCCTTCCGCCACAGTACACTCCCAACAACGACGTACAACAGAGCGACATACCAACTGGATTTTTGCTAATGGAATATCATTACAGGCATGTTCAATCTGAACTCTCAGTTCCTCCAGTGTTTGTGGTTTTGACATATACTGTGTTCTTTAGAGCTCCCCATAGGTAGAAGTCTGGAGGGATTAAGAACTATGTAAATGGTATGAATAAATTTCCAAGACTCAATGATTCTAAAACCAAAGAGGGAATCTTCACAGGTCCACAAATTATAAAGTTAATACTTGACGAACATTTTCATGGACTTCTAACAGGCAAGGTGAAAATCGGTGGGAATCATTCCAGTTAGTTGTACATAATTTTCTTGGAAACAACGAAGCGACAAATTACAGGGAATTAGTGGACAATATCCTGTTGGCATACAATAGAATGGGTTGCAACATGTCTCTTAAAATGCATTTCCTCCACTCCCACCTGGACTTCTTCCTTGATAATCTCGGAAAAGTAAGTGATGAAAATGGGGAACGTTTTCACCAAGATATCGCTACTCTAGAAATAACATATCAGGGTAAATGGAGTACTATGATGATTGCTGATTATTGGTGGTCAGTAATAAGGGATGCTCCAGAAGTAAAATATAGAAAAAAGGCTAAAAAAAAAAGCCACGTGTGTAAGGTATGTACTTCATATGACATAATATTTAAGCTTTCTAGAATTTTGGTTTTTATTGAATATCTTTCCTTGAATATCTTTTGTACTAGGGCCGACAGAAAAAATCCAATGACATTTTCTGAATCAGCACATCAAGTTCCATGAGAATTAGCTACCTTGACCTCGGGGGTATGAAAAAAAAAATTACTTGTTATTTGATGGCGAAAGAGAAAATCATTTAGGCCTGTAATATATTATCAAGTTCAAAATATCTTGAAAACAAGAACCAACTAAGCACTTTCGTTATCATTTTAGAATTTAGGAGACCGAATTATACTAATTGATTAGTTTTACCTACAATACACACAACTTGTTAAAATTTCTTGACCAGTGCAATCAGATGCGTTCCCAATTCACTGCGGGCTAAAGCAAGGAGATGCACTATCACCTTTACTTTTTAATTTCGCTCTAGAATATGCCATTAGGAAAGTCCAGGATAACAGAGAGGGTTTGGAATTGAACGGGTTACATCAGCTTCTTGTCTATGCGGATGACGTGAATATTTTAGGAGAAAATCCACAAACGATTAAGGAAAACACAGAAATTTTACTTGAAGCAAGTAAAGCGGTCGGTTTGGAAGTAAATCCCGAAAAGACAAAGTATATGATTATGTACGAAATGGAAATATAAAAATTGGAGATTTATCCTTCGAAGAGGTGGAAAAATTCAAATATCTTGGAGCAACAGTAACAAATATAAATGACACTCGGGAGGAAATTAAACGCAGAATAAATATGGGAAATGCGTGTTATTATTCGGTTGAGAAGCTTTTATCATCCAGTCTGCTGTCAAAAAATCTGAAAGTTAGAATTTATAAAACAGTTATATTACCTGTTGTTCTGTATGGTTGTGAAACTTGGACTCTCACTCTGAGAGAGGAACATAGGTTAAGGGTGTTTGAGAATAAGGTGCTTAGGAAAATATTTGGGGCTAAGCGGGATGAAGTTACAGGAGAATGGAGAAAGTTACACAACGCAGAACTGCACGCATTGTATTCTTCACCTGACATAATTAGGAACATTAAATCCAGACGTTTGATATGGGCACGGCATGTAGCAGGTATGGGCGAATCCAGAAATACATATAGGGTGTTAGTTTGGAGACCGGAGAAAAAATGACCTTTGGGGAGCCGAGACCTAGATGGGAGGATAATATTAGAATGGATTTGAGGGTGGTGGGATATGATGATAGAGAATGGATTAATCTTGCTCAGGATAGGGACCAATGGCGGGCTTATGTGAGGGCGGAAATGAACCTTCGGGTTCCTTAAAAGCCATTTGGAAGTAAGTAAGTAAGTAAGTGTAATCAATTAATATTGAGAAAAACAACAGACATTTCATAAATCGATAATAAATTTTAGCGCCAAACCAAGAAAAACTGAATTATTTCAGGAAAAACAAACAATTTTCTAAGACACGAATTATGAAGATAATTTCTTAAAAATTTGGTTTTCTCAATAATTTTCCTGTTCCGAAAAACAAACCAATTTCCTCACTCAGTGAATTCAAGATGCTCCACGTTTTAATTAATGGTGAGTTCATATGAAACACTTGTACAGAGTCACAAAACACGGTTATAAGCCCAAAAATAAATCTTTTCGTTCCTGTTAGGTGTTGCAGTACACCACGACGAACACATTTCAAATCTACAGTACGTTTAAAAAAATATTAATAACATAGTACTCGATAATGTAGGATAGAGAACTCTTGCACAGGAATCTGTCTGTGCTCGAAGACTGGACATCCCTGGAACTCGCCTCGTTCACGTCGGAAACAGCGGTGTAGTTTCGTAATTGCTCGATGTAGGAGTGAGCGCGCCACAGTACATACAACGGGGATTCACAGTGACAGAAACTGCAAACTAGATCTGAATTCATCAGAACTGCGATGGGTTCTGTTGATTACATACAATTTATTCTTTACCTTTGTTCAAGTGTCTAAGCACTGTGAAGCTAAAGGAAATAATTAACGTCTAACATTCATCTGAAGGAGCTGGGACTTCCATGGTAACAGCATTACAAAATCACACTTGTCATATTACAAAAACTATTAAGTGCCACCAAGTTTGACGAGTTCTAAAATATTCACTTGTTTTATCCTCTTGAGAACAGTATTAATGTTTATAGTTGGCTGCTTAACAGTAGAAAGGTGCAAAGTGCCAAATTTATGAAGAATATTTTATTAATAAATAAATTTTGCTATTGAACAATTTTAAGAATATATTTTTTAGAATTGAATTGATAGTGTTTACGACTACTTTTCACCAATCTTTACCAATACTTTGAAGAATACTTACTTACTGGCTTTTAAGGAACCCAGAGGTTCATTGCCGCCCTCACATAAGCCCGCCATTGGTCCCTATCCTGAGCAAGATTAATCCATTCTCTATCATCATATACCACCTCCCTCAAATCCATTTTAATATTATCTTCCCATCTACGTCTCGGCCTCCCTAAAGGTCTTTTTCCCTCCGGCCTCCCAACTAACACTCTATATGCATTTCTGGATTCGCCCATACGTGCTACATGCCCTCCCCATCTCAAACGTCTGGATTTAATGTTCCTAATTATGTCAGGTGAAGAATACAATGCGTGCAGTTCTGTGTTGTGTAACTTTCTCCATTCTCCTGAAACTTCATCCCTCTTAGCCCCAAATATTTTCCTAAGCACCTTATTCTCAAACACCCTTAACCTATGTTCCTCTCTCAAAGTGAGAGTCCAAGTTTCACAACCATACAGAACAACAGGCAATATAACTGTTTTATAAATTCTAACTTTCAGAATTTTTGACAGCAGATTGGATGATAAAAGTTTCTCAACCGAATAATAACAGGCATTTCCCATATTTATTCTGTGTTTAATTTACTACATAATCAAAAATATAAATCCTCATTTTTTAGATTCCACACTAAATATAACTTATTTTTTATAATATATACGGTGCAATATCTCACATCAGTTATAAATTGTAGCTTTAAGTAGATTATGAGAACAAAAGTGTCATTCATTGAACATCTACTTGGAGGATTTAGTGAAGAACTGCTTTCAGAACATGGGAGGAGTGATAGTAGTAGGACGAAGAATAAATTGCATAAGATTTGTTCATGATATGGCCTTGTTAGCAGAAGAGGAGACGATACTAAGAGATATGCTACTGGAGCTAAATGACAGCTGTGAGCAGTATGGGATGAAGATAAATGCAGACAAGACGAAGACCATGGATGTAGTAACATGAGCTGCTGCCAGGAAGTCAAAAGGAGGATAGCAATGACAAAGGAAGCTTTTAATAGAAAAAGGAGCATCTTCTGCGGACCTCTGGAGAAAGAACTAAGGAAGAGACTAGTGAAGTGCTTTGTGTGGAGTGTAGCATTATATGGGGAAGAAACATGGACATTACGACGAAGTGAAGAGAAGCGACTAGAAGCATTTGAAATGTGGATATGGAGAAGAATGGGGCGTGTGAAATGGACAGACAGAATAAGAAATGAAGCTGTGTTGGAAAGAGTGGGTGAAGAAAGAATGATGCTGAAACTGATCAGGAAGAGAAAAGGGAACTGCCAACTGAAGGATGCACTGGAAGGAATGGTGAACGGGAGAAGAGTTCGGGGCAGAAGAAGATATCAGATGATAGACGACATTAAGATATATGGATCATATGAGGAGACAAAGAGGAAGGCAGAAATGAGGAAAGGTTGGAGAATGTTGGGTTAGCAGTGGAGGATCTGCCCTTGGAGAGAAAACTGTGAGTGAGTGAGTGAGTGAGTGAGTGAGTGAGTGAGTGAGTGAGTGAGTGAGTGAGTGAGTGAGTGAGTGAGTGAATGAGTGAGTGAGTTATTTTATGATTTTCAGGTTTATACATGAATAATTTTTTTTACATTTCCTTTATCAATAATTTGATTTACTTCCTGTTTGGCTGAAACCACCCGCACTCCTTTTGATTTTGCTGCACATCAAATTTCATTTATCAACCAAACATTCTTAATAGGAAATGAAATATCTCAGTAAAATTCCTAGTAATCACCACGTTACTATCACTGGGAGGATTACCTGAGTGAGTGAATGAGTGAGTGAGTGAGTGAGTAACTGAGTGAGTGACTGAGTGAGTCTGTGAGTGAGTGACTGACTGAGTGAGTGAGTGAGTGAGTGAGTGAGTGAGTGAGTGAGTGAGTGAGTGAGTGAGTGAGTGAGTGAGTGAGTGAGTGAGTGAGTGAGTGACTGAGTGAGTGAGTGAGTGAGTGAGTCAGTGAGTGAGTCTGTGAGTCAGTGAGTGAGTGACTGACTGACTGAATGACTGACTGACTGACTGGGTGGGTGGGTGGGTGGGTGGGTGGGTGGGTGAGTGAGTGAGTGAGTGAGTGAGTGAGTGAGTGAGTGAGTGAGTGAGTGAGTGAGTGAGTGAGTGAACGAATATCTGGTAACGTAACAAAGGAGAAACTAAGTATTGTGCGAAAGATGTTAACACCAAATAAATATTAATTTAATAAAAAATGCCAATAAAATAATTAAATATTAAACAAATCAAAACGTAACAAAATAAAGATATTGGATGGTGTTGGTAAATCAATTAGAGCATTGTTGGCAATTTTAAATAAAGGATGTCTAATTCGTATGGGTTTATTCATTAATTTATTTCTCTGAATAATGAGATTTTTCTTTTTCTCGATTATCCGCACTGTTCAAAACATACAGAGGTGAGCCTGCCTGGAGAGAAATAAAAAATAGGTTGCAGCCGCCAAATTACTCTTCAAGGAACGACCACTCATATAAATTGAGGGAAAGAAGGCAGAGGACGGACACTGGAAAGTTTTCTTTTCTCAATCGTACTATCAGGGACTGGAATGCTTTACCTGCAGACTTACTAAAGGCTTTACCAACAACCAAAAATGTATTTAAAAATAGGCTTAAGGACTTTACTAATAGACGGTAATTATACACAGTATTTAAAGGGTGTAAATGATATGTTGTTATTGAAGTGATGTATCAGTGAAGAATTATGTTGTGTCAGTGAAGTGTGTTGTGTAAGTGAAACGTGTTCCTGTCAGTGAAGCTTTATAGTTTATAGTGGCAGTGCAAAGTATTTGAACAGTGAAATGTTTTTGAAGTGTTAGTGAAATCAGGATAGTATCAGTGAAATGTGTCGTAGTTCCAGTGCAGTGAGTGAGTTGACAGCGAAATGAGTGTAATTTGAAAGGTACTTGTGCAGATATGAACATATCATACTCGTGGATTTTAGTTCGATCTTAGTTTTAAGATA
>NC_091119.1:202264042-202294042 GCF_040183065.1 Periplaneta americana | reverse complement strand
TATTTTTCATTTTAATATTTTAACAATATTATTTATATAACATATTGCAGTAATAACATCGGCATCTGGAATCTCGTTGATTTTTTCACGGCTTCCTTAATGTTACTTGTATCAGGAATGCAATAAGTTTCGTGGAGTAGTAGCTTTACTTAATTTTTGCAAATATTTAAAAACAATAATGAACATTACAATTTAGGTGAAATTGCAGTGGTAAGTTTCCAATTTATAATTATTACTATGTTAAACGTCTCTAAAAATAATATGTTAAAAGCCTAAAGCAGTAAAATGGATGTCGCGCTTAAGCGGTAAGAAGAGGGAATTTGTTATGTGTGTTACGTTGGGAATACTGAATGTGGTATTTCACACTTACCGCGTATTGGTTCTGTGCGGAAAACAAGCAAATACGCACGATCTCGCACGAATGTTTGTAGTGGGTCTCATAAACCCTGCATTCTTCATTAAAATCTATTCTTTACGTACCTTGCCTCAGATTTAAGTTTATATGTATGGTTTGCTTGCTTTTGCTTTTTTCAGCGTCGTCCTGAACTGTCACCTACAATAGTTTCTTGTTCCAAACTAGAAACAACTTCCATTACACACAGCTCACGAGAAAATGACTGTGCTGTCCGTATTGAATGTGCAGCATTGTCGAAAAAAGTGGGCCAGATTGTCAGTATAACTAACACAAGAAAGTAATTACTTAATTTCATTTATGCTCGACCATGCCGAAACGTAGTAATTATACACCTGGTAGCAGACCTTTAATGCATGTCATTAAAGTACACCTACTCATTAAAGGTCAGGTCTTTCAGCCAATGACGACTCAGGTTACAACTGTTCAGCCAATGACAGGTCAGCTTTCTATCGATTATTCTCGGATATGCAATCGAAAGAGAATTAGCGAAAAGTCACGGTGGCTGGAAATCCAATACTGTCGCAGAAGGTTATGTTCTGTTACTATAATAATTAGCGTTAATTGTAAATAATATTCAAAAAAATTCAATTTGTCATCTCGTTTTTCAATGTCTAATTTAATTTCAATGTTATCTCTGTAGGTTCTTATGGCCTAGCAAGGTCAATGTGCACATCCGTTCCTCGGAAAAAATCAATACTTTCGCGTCTGCGCACATCTCACAACATACGGGACATTGCTCCAGGTCAGATACAATAAAATTAATAATATCAAGTTAGAAATATGGTCGAGCATAAAAAGTCGTATGAAACTCGCCTATAATGGTAATTAAGAAGCTCGTATGAAAATTATGAAACTCGCTTGCGCTCGTTTCATAAATATCCATACTCACTTCTTAATTACCTTCATTATAGGCTCGTTGCATAATGTACTATTATACCAATTCTATAACATGAATATTGGACGTAATACGATATGAAACAGACACTATAAAGGACTGAATACGATTTGAAACAACTGCTAGTTTTAAGCACTCATTTACACTGTTAGCGAATACGATTTGATACAATCACAGTTCACAGCGTGAAAGACCGCATCCGAAAATATAGGAAAATGTTTCAAACTCAATTTTGTCCACCAGTGGACTTAATACGATTTGAAACGATGCTCCTCACTGTTCTCTGGGAATGAATGAAGGTCGTTTCCAAACAAAGAATTCGAACCCAAGTGTCTTGAAGCAGGAAGCTCAAGTCAGCCGCAAGATGGCATCAGTAAGCTGCTGCTTCGTCTTTCTAGTTATTTCTTAATTGGCCTGGGGTTCCCGTCCTGATCCCACAGGATTTGGACGTGAAACCTCTTCCCGTCTGTAACCCACATCTCGGGAGAAGATTCAACTTGGCAACCTTCTCCTCACACGTCCGACTCTAAGACAGAGTCTTGTTACAACCACTACTCGCAATTTGCACCACGCCGATTTTCAGACTCTAGTGAATTCTTAAGAAAGACAGTGCCTTGGTTCGTATCTTGCTGCCGTCACTTCTGACAAAGTCAATTACAAGCAATAAGGGTCGATTTCACCAACATGTTACTAATCCACAATTAATTATTTCTGTGGCCGGGAGGAAAAAGGTCTTAAGTCAATTTTTTGTGAAAATGAGATTTTTTATATATTCTGAAAGCGGAAACAATTCTATACAATCTGGTAAAACGGCTAAAGTCAAATAAGACTCCTGACTGGATTTATAGAGCGTTACCAAATATCCTTAGTACTTTTTGAGTCTAGCACACACAGAATAAAGGACTTAAGAATATTTAATACTTTATTCGTTACAAACATCACTTGTTTACTTTCCATGCTTCCCTATTAAAAAGGTCTAACTTGTATTTTAGCCATTTTATCACATACTGATGCCCTTTCCTTTTAAAACTTTAAGCACCAGGGTAAACAGCCCTATAATTGTTTAAGACCCATTTTGCATTCCTAATAATTTACATTTCTCATTTATTTTGACATGAAAAAGGTCTTATGTTTAATAGTCCCTTCTACTCAGTTTGGCTTCTAGTCTTAAAAGGGCTTAAGTGCGGCTATTTTTTTAAAATAATCAAGAAAATTGTTGAATGAGAAACATTACCTATTTTAGAATAAATATAAACAAATAATATCCAGGAAAAACTTCTTAAGTAAAAAACCTCTATAATAGCCACCAATTAATTATCGTAATTGTTCCTGAATCATGTATGTAACTTGTAACCGTAAATCATTGCTTGTAATATTTTTGTTTATTACTCTTAACTGTTTCATTGTTCATGAATTAGGCCTAAGTATTAATTTGAAAGTGAAAGTGAAACTTTGTTTTATTAATCTGTTATTGATTAGGCCTATCTTTTTAGATCGTGATTTACTCTGAAACGGTTAGACATTCTTGTATATCTTTTGCATTGATTATTCCTCAAACATCTCATTAATCTTTAACAGGATCCATTCTTTCATTAATGTGCATTCTTCTACATAATTCATATGAATTGTAACTGTGACCACTATTTTATACTATTGTTTATTAAATTGGATAAAAAAAATTGACACCAATTTCAATCTTTCTGTTGCTCTCCTGAAAAGTATAAAAATTTTACTTAAGACCTTTTTCCTCCCGGCCACAGAATTGTAATTTAACTTAAATATGAAAGATAATCATATTTAATTCGTTTGTTTTTCACGAAACTAATACGCATTTAAAATAAAGTCAATAAATTTAATTCCCAATTAAATCATCACGGCCTTCGGAATCATAGTAAAATCGTAATTCCGAAGGCCATGTGCCTTGTCAATGTAAGCAGTGACCTTTATAATGAGTTCATTTGTTATATTAAGACAATAAAATGACGTCATAAATAAAGGTAATCTCAAAACATATTAAAATCGTCAAAAACATATAAAAACGGATAGGCAGACTTACTTACTTACTGGCTTTTAAGGAACCCGCAGGTTCATTGCCGCCCTCACATAAGCCCGCCATTGGTCCCTATCCTGTGCAAGATTAATCTAGTCTCTATCATCACATCCCACCTCCCTCAAATCCATTTTAATATTATCCTCCCATCTACGTCTCGCCCTTCCCAAAGGTCTTTTCCCCTCTGGCCTCCCAACTAACACTCTATATGCATTTCTGGATTCGCCCATACGTGCTACATGCCCTGCCCATCTCAAACGTCTGGATTTAATGTTCCTAATTATGTCAGGTGGAGAATACAATGCGTGCAGCTCTGCGTTGTGTAACTTTCTCCATTCTCCTGTAACTTCATCCCTCTTAGCCCCAAATATTTTCCTACGAACCTTATTCTCAAAAACCCTCAATCTCTGTTCCTCTCTCAAAGTGAGAGTCCAAGTTTCACAGCCATACAGAACAACCGGTAATATAACTGTTTTATAAATTCTAACTTTCACATTTTTTTGACAGAAGACTAGATGACAAAAGCTTCTCAACCGAATAATAACAGGCATTTCCCATATTTATTCTGCGTTTAATTTCCTCCCGACTGTCATTTATATTTGTTACTGTTGCTCCAAGATATTTGAATTTTTTCACCTCTTCGAAGGATAAATCTCCAACTTTTATAGTTCCATTTCGTACAATATTCTGATCACGCGACATAATCATATACTTTGTCTTTTCGGGATTTACCTCCAACCCTATCTCTTTACTTGCTTCAAGTATAATGTCCGCGTTTTCCCTTATCCTTTGTGGATTTTCTCCTAACATATTCACGTCATCCGCATAGACAAGAAGTTAATGTAACCCGTTCAATTCCAAAACATCTGTGTTATCCTGAACTTTCCTAATGGCATATTCTACAGCGTCTCCCTGCTTTAGCCCGCAGTGAATTGGAAAAGCATCAGATAGAAACTGGCCTATACGAACTCTGCTGTAGGTTTCACTGAGACACATTTTAATTAATCGAACTAGTTTCTTGGGAATACCAAATTCAATAAGAATGTTATATAAAACTTCTCTCTTAACCGAGTCATACGCCTTTTTGAAATCTATGAATAACTGATGTACTGTACCCTTATACTCCCATTTTTTCTCCAATATCTGTCGAATACAAAAAATCTGATCAATAGTCGATCTATTACGCCTAAAACCACACTGATGATCCTCAATAACTTCATCTTCATATGGAGTTAATCTTCTCAAAAGGATATTCGACAAAATTTAGGCTTATTGTTAGGTTTCGTAACAAGCTGTTTTTTACGGTGATGGGTTGTTAGCCCTTCGCCCAACCCCTTATCGGCTGTCCACGACTGCTTATTCAATATATTCGCAGCTACCCTCCATATCTGGAGGGACGGATGGGCAAACTTCAGAATAAAATAAGAAAGATTGGAAATAAGTACAGGGTCTATCATAAGCAACGAGTAAGTATCGAAAAATTAACTATTTTGGATAATTTTTTAAATGGTGTTCATCCTCACGAGAAAGAACTCTTTCCGTTGCCGTAAATGAATGAAAAATAAATGAAAAAGATAAGCTGGAGTGAAAGAATTTTAAATGTCAAGATTGATATGTAAAGGATAATGAAGCTGATTGAATTAGTGTGAGCTCCAAGGCATAGTCTATTCGTCTGTCTGCAGAATTCATCAACCTACTGAATAAGATATACAAGTCAAGTGTTAACACGTACAAGGAACCACCATAAAAAACAAAGTATCGTGCCTCTTTCTTGTCATCTTATAACAACAATGAATTGAAATATTTCCGACTTCAGTTCCGGTCTCATTGTCCAAGAGGAAGTGTTCTATACGCCGTCCTTGGCTATCTTCCCTAATGGCTGCAGTTCCAAGATGTTACAGTGATATCTGTTTCTTCTAATTTTTTTAATATTACAACCATTACGTTTAGACTGTTTGTTAAGACTGAATTTATGCTCAGACCTTTTAATATCGCTTCGTTTGCTTTGTAAGCTTGGCGCGTGTATTTAGTTATTTCTGCCCTCTTAAACCTCACAGCGGCAGATTTTCAGCCTTCTTAACAGCTGCTTCGATGGAAACAGGAGAGCTTGTACTCAGACGTGCTCCCAGTCTATGACGTAACTCGTCTTTGATGGCGGTTTATGACGGATGACGTTGCCATAACTACAACATTATTTAATCCGTGATAAATGAAATTAATTCCGTATGTTAAATTTAATTACACCAAATAAAAAGACAAAAGTCAAACGAATAATTGAGTTGGAATAACTTTTTCCGGGACAGAAGAAGTGAAACAGTGTTTTTTTTTTTTTTTTTCCATTGCTGATGGTGAGTAGAGGAATTAACAAAGTTTCAGAAGTTAGCTCTACCTTCACCTTCAGGTGAACGAAACCCTGCAGAGTAGCGAATGCCAGATGAGTTTATGGAACATAATAGGCAAAAAGATCAAGACAATATGCGGGTTCTAATGTAGAAATATTACGTTAATACATAAATTCGTAGACTTTTTATTAAATTGAAAATTATTTATTTTACATGAGAGATATAAAATAATCAATAATATATTATATCCTCCTACATTGTTTATGACTTCCGGATATAGGAGACGGCCTCCAGATATGGAGGGTAGCTGCGAATATATTGAATAAGCAGTCGTGGACAGCCGATAAGGGGTGGTCCTCCAGCTTGGGGGTTGGGCGAAGGGCTAACAACCCATCACCGTAAAAAACAGCTTGTTACGAAACCTAACAGTAAGCTCGGAATGGGACTGACTCTCCGGCACGACTACGCATGTAGAGTGTTAGTTGGGAGGCCAGAGGGAAAAAGACCTTTGGTGAGGCCGAGACGTAGATGGGAAGATAATATTAAAATGGATTTGAGGGAGGTGGGATATGATGATAGAGACTGGATTAATCTTGTCAGGATAGGGATTAATGGCGGGCTTATGTGAGGGCGGCAATGAACCTCCGGGTTCCTTAAAAGCCAGTAAGTAAGTAAGTAAGTAAGTAAGTAAGTAAGTAACATTGTTTATGACTGACTCACAAAGTTCTAATAGTTTTTTCGATTCCACGTCTGAAGAAATTCGATGGTTTGGAGTTGACGAAATGGTAAAGCCAATTTTGAACTTATATCCTTATCATTTTTCAATATCTAGTAGTATGCGTACAGTTTTCGTGTAATTGTGTAATGCAAAAAAGAAGTATGTGTAAATGCTGGAATTTGATCAACTAAGTAGCCTAGTTCATCTGTCGTTCAGGATAAGAAGTGAGTGATAATATATCTGTACAACAAAATTATAAAATTTAGTAAAATCAATCACCTAAAAAAAAAAAATGGTTTAATAAAGGAAAAATTCTCAGAAAATATATATTTTTTATCTCTAAAATTTTAAAACCATATATTCTGTAGAAGTCATAGGAATTATAAATTCAGTTTTTAAGGGGAGAGGACGATAATTTTTTTGTGAAAAATGAGTGGATTTTCAAATTTTATTTTTCTTTAGAATACTCTGTGATATGTGTGGAATGCATTGTATAACATTTTATGGGTATTTGTGTCCTTGGCGGATGTTGAGACGCCATTTTTAAATTTCCTGCGCTATGAATTTTTAAATCACACGTCCTCTTTCATTGTTCTTTCCGGTAAATTAAATTTTTAAAAAAATCTTTAAGACGCCATTTTTAAACTTCCTGCGCTATGGATTTTTAAATCACACGTCCCCTTTTATTGTTGTTTTCGGTAAATTAAATTTAAAAAAATCTTTAAAGTATTCTTTGATATGTATGGAATGCATTGCATAACATTTTGTGGGTATTTGTGTCCTTAGCGGATGTTGAGACGCCATTTTTAAACTTCCTGCGCTATGGATTCTTAAATCACTCGCCCCCTTTATCGTTGTTTCCGGTAACTTCATTTTTTTGCTACATTGCCAGACAAAAATTGATATAATTTCTGAACTATTAAAGATACATGCATGAAATTTTTGAACACACATTATTTAGACTATTAGGAAACGTTCCTCTGTAACAGAATTTTGTTAATTGATTTCATTTTTTAAATATGTCCGTTTGTTTGCGAAAGAGGAAATCAAAAATGTGTTACTAAATTTTAATTGTTTAATTTACAAACGTAGGGACTAATATCAAAATTCTGTCACAGGCAGTTTGTAGAGCATGCTTTTGCAAGTACATTGCAGAAAACTGTTTGAATCTATCTTTAAAAATGGTTAAGATATATTGGTTTTAGTAAAATCCTGCATTGGGTATATTTTTTTTTTCAAATCTGGGCCCCAAATTTTTTTTCAAAATATTTATATTTGGTTGAGTTGCTACAGCTATGAACACACTACGTACAAAAAAAAATAATATTTTACACCAAATAGGAAAAAAGGTTTTAAAAAATACCGTCCTCTCCCCTTAAGCCCACTCCGGTACAGCATCATACCAGATTAAGAATGTGCAATATCTTGGCAAGACCTACTCTAGCCTATGGATATGAAGCCTTGACTTTGACGGAGAGAGATATTCAGAAAATAACAGCTAATTAAATGAGATTCATGAGAAAAACAGCAGGATACACAATTTGGGATAAGAACGAAATGAGGATATTTTGGAAGAACTGGAAGTCAAACCCGTAACTCATTGCCTACAAGAATATAGACAGAGCTGACTGGAAGAGCCTTGCAGAAAGAATGACGGAGAGTAGATATCCAAAAGCAGCCTTAGGTTGTCGCCCTTTTGAAGGAAGATCTACTGGAAGGCTTTTAAGAATATGGCATGAAACCATAGAGACTGCAATGAATCACTAGGTACAAAGCTTGAACATGATGATGATGATGATGATGATGATGATGATGATGATGATGATGATGATGATGATCAGTCAAATTCTAAAATTAAGGTAAGCTGAAATGTAGTTAATATTGGAAATTCTTAAGGAAAATTTATCATTTTATCAGCAAAATGCTAAAACTTAGCAAAATCAATGAGCTAAAAAAATGCAAAATAAGACAATATTTTCAGCGAAGTTTATAATTTTATCACTGCGATGACAGAACTTAGCAAAATCAATAAGCTAGATAAATGCTTAATATGGGGAATTTTTCAGAATAATTTATGTTTTTATGAGTGAAATTCTAAAACTTAGCAAAATCAATTTATGATAGATAAATACTTAATATTTGAAAATTTTCAGAATAATTTACAATTTTATAAGTGACACGTTACGGAATGCACGCTGGTTCGAATCCTCATGGGGGAAGAAATTTTCTCATGAAATTTCGGCCAGTGTATGGGACCGGTGCCCACCCAGCATCGTGATTCACTTGGGAAGCTACGATGGGTAGCGAAATCCGGTTGCGAATGCCAGCTATAACGGCTGGGGGGGATCATCGTGCTAACCACACGATACCTCCATTCTGGTTGGATGATCGTCCACCTCTGCTTCGGCATGTGAGCGCGAGGCCAGCAACCGGCTGGTCGGTCTAGGCCCTTCACGGGCTGTAGCGCTACGGATTATTTTTTTTTAAGTGACACTCTAAAACTTAGCGAATCAATATGCTAGATAAATGCTTAATATTTGAAATTTTTTCAGAAGAATTTATAATTTTATAAGTGACTCACTAAAACTTAGCAAAGTCAATACGAATATGCTAGATAAATGCTTAATATTTGAAATTTTAAAAAAATTATAATTTCATAAATGAAATTGTAAAACTTAGCAAAATGAATATGATAGCTAAATGCTTAATATTTGAAATTTTTTCAGAACAATTTATAATTTTGTAAGTGACAATAAAACTTAGCAAAATGAATATGATAGATACATGCTTAATATTTCAAATTTTTTCAGAACAATTTATAATTTTATAAGTGACACTGAAACTTAGTAAAATCAATATTATGCTAGATAAATGCTTAATATCTGAATTAAAAAATATAATTTTATAAATGAAATTGTAAAACTTAGCAAAATGAATATGATAGATAAATGCTTAATATTTGACATTTTTTCAGAACAATTTATAATTTTATAAGTGACACTAAAACTTAGCAAAATCAATATTATGCTAGATAAATGCTTAATATCTGTATTAAAAAATATAATTTTATAAATGAAATTGTAAAACTTAGCAAAATGAATATGATAGATAAATGCTTAATATTTGAAACTTTTTCAGAACAATTTATAATTTTATAAATAAAATTCTAAAAACTTAGCAAAATCAATATGCTAGATAAATGCTTAATATTTGAAATTTTTTCAGAAAAATTTATAATTTTATAAGTAAAATTGTAAAACTTAGCAAAATCAATATCCTAGATAAATGCGTAATATTTGAAATTTTTTCAGAACAATTTATAATTTTATAAGTGTAATTCTAAAACTTAGCAAAATCAATAACCTAAAAGAAATGCTTAATAAGAGAAAATTCTAATAAGCAGAAAATTGTCACCACTCTACATAATTCAATATTTTATTAGGGTTAAATAAGATAAACGCATTTTAACAGTCATCTCTTTTGACAACTCCAGGGAACTTATCTCCTTTTCGAAATTCCAGATTCAATTGTAAATGCACTTCACTCACTAGCTTAGTGATTTGGTTGTCTGCAACTGTTTCTTGCTTTCAACCGCTCTCGCACAGCCAGGGTAAACACAGCCCTCGCTGACATCATCACGAACGCTGCCTGACACTTTGTTTCGTGTTTACAGTTTCCGAACGTGACATGGTAATAGTGCTTTTCTTCCGATTTCTTTACAAGGTCCTTCTTTATATAAGGCGAGAGTTGAAGGTTTTGTATGTGTGCAATTCTTCATGCCGCAGATAGAGATCTCCACTCGAGCGACTTACAAACTGTGTGTCGTTACGTCGATGAAGTTATGCGTTTGTCTGTTTGTCAACAGAATTTGCTTGGGTTCTACGGGTCTTCAAAAGCATGGCGATTGTTACATGAATGTCAAATCCAAGAATAAAGCCTACTGTGATGCAACATTTTTGGATTTTGTATCGATTCTTCTTCTTCCTATATTTGTGTAGCCCTTTCAGCATTTTTTGTCAGCTGTTGGGCCATTTGTTGTTCAATAATCTGGCAGCTGTTATTTTTGCACAGTTCTGTATAATTTCTTCACCCTTAGTTTTTTTTTTTATTATTTCATGGCCCCACATATCGTCTCTCTCTAAGTCTGCAGCTATAAAGTACAGTATGCCAGTATCAAATTATGGCATTTATGTCCCTATATATTCGTATAATTCTTTTATCTTCATTCAAATTAACAATATTCAATTTTTTTCCAAGTTTTATATTTTATATCCCTACAAAACAAAGTTTTACGTCATATTCCTACAATGGACAGTATTAGAATATATTCCGAAAGAGAACATTTTAAATGATATTCCTAAAATGAAAAGTTATAAATAATATTCCCACAATTCATAACTTTAAATCGTAACCCTACAATGCTAACGTTTACTCGTAAACAATATTCCCACAATGAAAGGTTTTAAATCATTATTCTGTAAAATGCAGGTTTTCAAATCATATTTCTAAGATGTAAAGTTTTAAATCATATTTCTACAATGCAAAGTTTTAAATTATTTTCCTACAATGCAAAGTTTTAAATCATATTTCTACAATGCAAAGTTTTAAATTATTAACCTACAATACAAAGTTTTCAATCATATTTCTACAACGCAAAGTTTTAAATTATTTTCCTACAATGCAAAGTTTTAAATCACATTTCTACAATGCAAAGTTTTAAATTATTTTCCTACAATGCAAAGGTTTAAATCATATTTCTAGAATGCAAAGTTTTAAATCATATTTCTAGAATGCAAAGTTTTAAATTATTTTCCTACAATGCAAAGTTTTAAATCATATTTCTACAATGCAAAGTTTTAAATTATTTTCCTACAATGCAAAGTTTTAAATCATATTTCTAGAATGCAAAGTTTTAAATTATTTTCCTACAATGCAAAGGTTTAAATCATATTTCTAGAATGCAAAGTATTAAATTATTTTCCTACAATACAAAGTTTTAAATCATATTTCTACAACGAAAAGTTTTAAATTATTTTCCTACAATGCAAAGTTTTAAATCATATTTCTAGAATGCAAAGTTTTAAATCATATTTCTAGAATGCAAAGTTTTAAATTATTTTCCTACAATGCAAAGTTTTAAATCATATTTCTACAACGAAAAGTTTTAAATTATTTTCCTACAATGCAAAGTTTTAAATCATATTTCTAGAATGCAAAGTTTTAAATTATTTTCCTACAATGCAAAGGTTTAAATCATATTTCTAGAATGCAAAGTTTTAAATTATTTTCCTACAATGCAAAGGTTTAAATCATATTTCTAGAATGCAAAGTTTTAAATTATTTTCCTACAATACAAAGTTTTAAATCATATTTCTACAACGCAAAGTTTTAAATTATTTTCCTACAATGCAAAGTTCTAAATCATATTTCTAGAATGCAAAGTTTTAAATTATTTTCCTACAATGCAAAGGTTTAAATCATATTACTAGAATGCAAAGTTTCAAATTATTTTCCTACAATGCAAAGGTTTAAATCATATTTCTAGAATGCAAAATTTTAAATTATTTTCCTACAATGCAAAGTTTTAAATCATATTTCTACAATGCAAAGTTTTAAATTATTTTTCTGCAATGCAGAGTTTTAAATCATATTTCTGCAATGCAAATTATTTTTCTATAATGCAAAGTTCTAAATCAGAATCCCTACAATGTAAAGTTTTAATTGACATTTCCACAATTTCACATTTAAAATCATATTCCTACATTGCAAAGTTTTAAATCACATTCTCGCAAACAATGTTTTAATCGCAGTTATAGACATGCAGAGTTTTAAATCATATTCCAGTAATGCTACTTTTCAAATAATATTCCTGTAATGCAAAGTTTTAAATCATATTTCTAAGATATAAAGTTTTTAATAATATTTGTGAACTGCGAATTTTAAATCGTATTCCTAAATTGTAAATTTTAAAGCATATTCCTGTAGTGTAAAGTTCTAAATCATATTCCTGCAATACAAAGCTTTAATTCATATTCCAGCAATGCAAAGTCTTAAATCATATTTCTAACTGCAACGCTTTACATCACATTCCTAATATGCAAAGTTTTGAAGTATATACATGTAAATGCAAAGTTTTGAATCATATTCCTACAACGCAAAGTTTAAAATCATATTTCTAAACTGCAAGGCTTTAAATCATAGTCTTATAATGCAAATTTTTAAACCATATTCCTACAATGTAAAGTTTTAATAGCATATTTCTACAATGCAACGTTTTAAATCATATTCCTCTATTGGAAAGTTTTTAGTGTTAATTTTCTTGATTTCACCCAGAAAGAGACTGGAAGATAAATGGGGCATGGAAGCAGCGTAACAGCTACGTTGCTCCACTTCCCTCAGTAATGAACATAAATTTCTATAAAAAAAACTTGCAATTGTGTCATGGGAAGTGTAACACGTGCCAGTTCCTTCCATGCGACTTAATTCGTTGATGGACAAAAGAAAAATCTATAAATGCAAATAATCGAGTATGAAATATGCAACAGATGCAGTTTACAAGAAAACGCGGCCAAATTACACAACAGACTTCGAAACTAATTAAAAGTTTGGCTGATAGTTCTACTTGCAAGCTACAAGAATATCGATGTTTGTAAAAGTTGATATCATAAAATACAACATCCGCCATATAAAAAATTAATTCCCTTTTCTAATACAATTCGCATGAGTTAAAATACTTTGCTGCATAATCTGCATTACTTATGAAGCATTCGTTCGTGACAGATATGCACAGACAACTTTACATTTTAAATTGACCTGAAATCAAAATACAGAGCTTTCCGTTATTAAATAATTTTAAGCTTTAATAATTTCTTCCCACAATAGAAACTTTAGAACGAACAAAAACTAAAAACATTGAAAATATTAGCATAAGAGTAATATGCTTTAAAAAGACAAATTTATTTATATTTTTTTCTTTATTTATTTATACTGGCAGAGTTAAGGCCATAGGACCTTCTCTTACACTCTACCAGGTCACAAAGTATACAAGCAGTTAAAATTTAACAAAAATTTAAAGAACAGAATATTAACATATTACAAAAAAATAATAATAGCATAATAAAATCGACACTAAACAACATGAAAATAATACCATAATAGAAAAAAAGTAAGTAAAATACATTGGAATATAGTGAAAGCAACTAATTTAGTACAAATGGTTAATATGGAAAACGTAAGGAAGAATATATCAAAATGGAATGTAATAAAATAATAATAAAAAAGAAAAGAAATACGAATATTAAATAAAATTTACGATAAAAAGGCTATGATAATAAATTCATCGGCTGATAAAGAGAACAAAAAGGGGAAAGGAAGGAAAAAGAAATATATAGCCTATATTTTTACAAAACTATCGCAGAGAAAAGGGCTTATAACTGAAAGGAATATAATTCAAAAAGTACGATTTTAAGACATACATATATGATTTTTAAAACTTCCACTTATTTTCATCTAACATTTGTGAAATTTAAACTACATAATTATACAGGCCACAATGCTAGCACTTGCACACAATTTGGTTTCATTAGAGCAAATAGTTTTAAAATTATATATATATACATATATATATATATATATATATATATATTTCATGTTGGCATCACAAAAAAGCTCCTTGTGTAAAAATTTTATTTGCTCATAACCTTGAAAATAATTTTGGGTATAAAAATTAATTAGCTTCTTGAGCTCAGTCTAAACACAAAGCCACAATTTATTTTTTTAAATTTCTTGAATTTGTCATTACAGCATATCTTAATCTAAGTGCAACTTATATTAATATGTCATACAAATGCTAATTAAATTTTATTTACCAACATTTAATTGACCTCTGTGATAAGTTTCAGACCAAGGAGCTTTTTTATTCAATAAAATGCTTAAAATTTAAAGTGCAGAGAACAGCATTAAAAAAATTTTCTGTCAGCTCAATCATGCACCGCGTGTTTGGCAACATTTGATTATATGGCCAGATCATTTAAAACATTCCCAAATATAATTACGATCATTAAAACAAAAAAATGGATTTTCTTAATTTTTCAGCATTATTTCATTTAGTGTCTCCTTAAACCATACTAACATATCTATACCTTGAACCCTCAAATATAATATTTTATTTATTAACCAAATTTATTCTATTTGTGACCTTAAAAACAATATACTTTGCATACTTCCACTCGGTAATGACTTTTGGAATAATATTCTGGGGAAATTCTATTACAAAAAAGAGTAATTAGAATAATAGTAGGTGCCAAATCTAGCGAATCGTGTAGGAATATTTTCAAAAAACTACAAATAATGCCCATGGCTTGTCAGTATATATTTTCATTAATAATCTTCCTCGTATGTAATTGTGAAAACTTTGTAACTAATTCAACAGTTCATAGTATAAATACACGTCAAAAAATGACTTTCATACTCCATCGGCAAGTCTATCGTGATATCAAAAAGGAGTGCGTTATATGGCAGTAAAAATTTTTAATAGCCTCCCTATCGATATAAAAAGTGAAACTCAAAATATAAAATTATTTAGGGCCAAATTAAAGAAGTACCTAATTTCTCACACCTTCTATTCTGTAAGTGAATTCATGACATTCAATAACACTTCATGAAATTGATACTAAAACTATGTGTTGTACTAGTAGACTATATTGTAAATCTCGTCTGTATATATTTCATCTAGACTGTGACTATAAATTAAGGGCCGTATTCATAGACATTCTTAGCGCGGGCTTCCGGTGGATGATCAGCGAACTAACGTTTTTCGTATTCATAAACCAGTGTCAGCGATATATGATATGATATTATGAATCCTGTACAAGTAACCAGTCTATAGTTGGGGCTAGTTTAGCACGCTCGTATCGCGGGCTAGCGAAATGGCTATGAATAGCACCCTAAGATTTTAAAATAGTATTAATTTTTTTTTTACTTGTTCCATATTCTAGCTGTAAGCAATGTATGAATACCATGGAAAGTTAATAAATACAATACAATACAATTACTAATAAAAGCGTTACTATAGTGATAAAATAAACACTTCTCTTGTTGACCCACTCTGATAAGGTAGACGAACGTGAATTAAGCACGAGAAAGTGATTGCTAGTTTCCAGTCTATTACAATATTTAAAAAAGGAGCACTCCCTTACTTGTCCAAAACTTACAGAATATGTTAAATCAAACTTCAACGCCAGTAAACGATCGCCAAATTTCTTGTTTATAAAATATACACACGATAATATATCTTACAGTAGCTTGCTTGTAAAGCATCTGAAATTGTGGCAATCTAACAGTTACAAAATGACTAATTATCGTGATATCTGTAACATGCGTTAAGAAATGAAGCTGTGTTGGAAAGAGTGGGTGAAGAAAGAATGATGCTGAAACTGATCAGGAAGGGAAAAAGGAATTGGTTGATCACTGGCTGAGAAGAAACTGCCTACTGAAGGATGCACTGGAAGGAATGGTGAACGGGAGAAGAATGGATCATATGCGGGGAGAAAGCTGGGTTTGCAGTGACAGACCTACCCTTGGACAGGAAACTGTGAACGGATTAATCTAATACCCAAGAGTTTGTCTTCATTGAGATCATGAACATTTTGTACATGAAATAAGGAGAAATTCATATACTGTTTTTTTTTTTTTTTTTTCATATTAGGACAAAATCTATTGTTCCCTATCCGATTTATATAAGATTCCCTTACCTAAATTTTAACAATTTTTTCACCCTTTCTGTTATTCTTTTATACTATTCTGCATTCATCTTTTACTTTTAAAGATTTCAGGCCTCGTTGTTCGTCATAGTTGAGTTTCAACAATTGTGGTTTTATTCACCATACTTACTTACTGGCTTTTAAGGAACCCGGAGGTTCATTGTCGCCCTCACATAAGCCCGCCATTGGTCCCTATCCTGAGCAAGATTAATCCATTCTCTATCATATCCCACCTCCCTCAAATACATTTTAATATTATCTCCCCATCTACATATCGGCCTCCCTAAAGGTCTTTTTCCCTCCGGCCTCCCAACTAACACTCTATATGAATTTCTGGATTCGCCCATACGTTCTGCATGCCCTGCCCATCTCAAACGTCTGGATATAATGTTCCTAATTATGTCAGGTGAAGAATACAATGCGTGCAGTTCTGCGTTGTGTAACTTTCTCCATTCTCTTGTAACTTCTATCCTCTTAGCCCCAAATATTTCGTAAGCACTTTATTCTCAAACACCCTTAATCTCTGTTCCTCTCTCAAAGTGAGAGTCCAAGTTTCACAACCATACAGAACAACCGGTAACATAACTGTTTTATAAATTCTAACTTTATGATTTTTTGACAGCAGACCGGATGATAAAAGCTTCTCAACCGAATAATAACAGGCGTTTCCCATATTTATCCTGTGTTTAATTTCCTCCCGAGTATCATTTATATTTGTTACTGTTGCTCCCAGATATTTGAACTTCTCCACCTCTTCAAAAGATAAATTTCCAATTTTTATATTTCCATTTCGTACAATATTCTCGTGACGTAATCATATAATTTATCTTTTCGGGATTTACTTCCAAACCTATCTCTTTACTTGCTTCAAGTAAAATTCCCGTGTTTTCCCTAATCGTTTGTGGATTTTCTCCTAACATATTTACGTCATCCTCATAGACAAGCAGCTGATGTAACCCGTTCAATTCCAAACCCTCTCTGTTATCCTGGACCATAAACGTCTTAAATTTTCTTTGTGTAATTATACTAGCTGGTTGACGACCATGTTATTAAAAGAGGTCAAACACACTTAGTTCGACCCTCGGTCCCACCCTTCCATTTCTAATGTTCACGGAGTTCCCTGCCAGTCGCTCCATCAAGCCGCTGTCCTCATCCATCTTCATCAATCACCAGTAGATTAGCAAGAGTCTTGAAAAGCAAAAATACGACCTTTGATCCCATCTAAATAGAACTCTGTATCAGCTCCAGCCCTTCCACACGAAGAATAGACAGTTCATGGCGCGAGAAATATTACTTCTCGATAATAACGCTTTCATATATAATTCGGAAGGTAATTTACAAGCCGGAACATATCTTCTTAACAGCATTTTAAAAGTCTTCGATACGAAAATTTCTTCCACAAAATTTAAAACAATGGACCAATGAGTCTGTAACTCAAGAGAAGCTAAGTTGCAACAAACAATAAAATCGTTTAAGACATCCAATTATCTGTAGTAATTGCACGAGTACAATTTAATAAGATTATTAAACGAATAAAATTAAATAACTTGCAAAACCGAATTACTTACGTAATTGATAATATTTTATCAAACACAGCAATAAGACATTATTATACAGGGAGCTCGAATGAACCTAATTTCAATTGTACAGGGACATCATTTTATTTTTACTATCATTTCTAATATTAACCTGGCTATACATTTGGATCAACGACTATGAACCGGAAACACCGCTTGCTACCCCCTTCCACGACTGGAGTTCGATGATACTGGCGTAATATACAAACAAATCACTTTACTAGGTATAGCAGGGAAGAAAAGTAGTTCACCCATTTACGTAAACTAGGAAATATCGCGATTTTGAGTTTCATAATTTTCATTAGGTTTTTGTTTAATCAAAATACAGTACAGTATTAACAACAAGTGTTTTTACTCACGAACTGAGCTTTCCATGCGGACGTATTCATTATGCGGTGTATATTTTACTGTCTACAGCACATTAGTGTACAATATAGAGAAAGAAGTTAAATTGAAAATTAATCATAATATGGATATTTAAACAATTTTTTTTTTAAATGGTGGCCGTTCATTTCGATACAAGCTTCAGTTCTAATGTGCATATTATCGCACTATAGACCACTGTACGTAATTCCAATTACCAGGTCCGTACTTCGTATTAGTAACTCATTTTGAAATAATTCTGTACCTACTCTATAAAAGAAACCTTACGTACTGTAAATTCAATCTTCACTTCTGCCCGATCCGAAAACATAAAATTACTCAGACATGCTATCTACTGTCCGTCCAAGTGGTTACGTCGCAGTATCGTAGAAAGGGAGGAAATCACGTGACAGTTAATTACTTAACGAGGCCTTTTTATTTAAGTTATTTTAAACAATTGTATGGGTATAATATTAAGTAGACGTCCAATTCCTAACAGAAATTAATGTTCTCAGAAAAGAGCTAAGATAGCCCAGCCACTAGAATTTACAGAGAGGCGAATAGAAGCAGGTGGGGGAAACCGGGATGCGACGTAGGCAAATGGAAAATGATGCAATATTGAAAGCTCTTTCGTCACTGGAAAACGCGAAAATATTTTTGGAACGTACTGTTTACTATGACCGTAAGGCTACTATGACTGTATATGCGGTCTTGGATCTGTGTGGAGGACGGTTGAACTTCATTAGTAGAAGGGGTGGTAGTGAAGTACATTCAAAAACTCAGGTACAATAAAAATTGAAGTAAAAATAAAATGATGTCCCTGTATGTGACTGGTGAACGGTTAAAGTTAGAACCTTACGGTAACGTTTACGTGAAAGGGAAACTCAGCAAGTTTCGAATCCTGTCGGTAGATGGTGCGCAGATACGGTTTCTTTTCGTAGATTGTATCGATTGTCAAAATGGTAACACCGCAGATGAAAGCGCAAACTGTGTTGTGGTATACAGAGTTTAAATCAATTGTTAGAGTTCAGAGGGAGTATCGGCGAGTGTTTAACCATGATGCTCCAACTGCTAAAAGCATTAAGAAGTGGCACGATACATTTTTAGCTACAGGATCCGTGTTGAAGAAGCATGGTGGTGGTCGTACAACACCCGACGAAATGGTTGCAAATTTTCAAGCCGCGTATGAGCGAAGCCCGCGGAAGTCATTAAGAAGAGCTTCGCGGGAACTTCAAGTACCAAAATCAACATTGCAACGAATTGTCCACAAACATCTCAAACTGTACGCATACAAAGTGCAGTTAAGGGGACACTCAACTATATTTTGGAACTTTTTTCCTATTTGACCAATCGTTTTCAAATTTGGAGAAAATGTTTAATATGCACATGGAAAGTAAAATGCAAAGTCTCAGCTCATAAGATCCAATACTTTTCAAAATAAAAAATATTTCAATTTTTAACTTACTTACTTACTTACTTACTTACTTACTTACTTACTTACTTACTTACTGGCTTTTAAGGAACCCGGAGGTTCATTGCCGCTCTCACCATTGTCCCTATACTGAGCAAAATTAATCCATTCCCTATCATCATATCCCACCTCCCTCAAATCCATTTTAATATTATCTTCCCATCTACGTCTCGGCCTCCCCAAAGGTCTTTTTCCCTCCGGCTTCCCAACTAACACTCTATATGCATTTCTGGATTCGCCCATATGTGCTACATGCCCTGCCCATCTCAAACGTCTGGATTTAATGTTCCTAATTATGTCAGGTGAAGAATACAATGCGTGCAGTTCTGTGTTGTGTAACTTTCTCCATTCTCCTGTAACTTCATCCCTCTTAGCCCCAAATATTTTCCTAAGCACATTATTCTCAAACACCCTTAATCTCTGTTCCTCTCTCAAAGTGAGAGTCCAAGTTTCACAACCATAAAAACATTCCTATTCCGAGGCTTATTTGAAGGATTCGTAACAAGCTGTTTTTTACGGTGAAGGGTTGTTAGCCCTTCGCCCAACCCCCAAGCTGAAGGACCACTCCTCATCGGCTGACCGCGACTGCTTATTCAATATATTCGCAGCTACCCTCCATATCTGGAGGCCGTCTCCTCGATCCGCAACCTGAGGACGCGCCATGCCGTGGTGATAGGGACCCACAATACATAGATTTCAATTTTTAATCAATCATTAATTGAAATATCACTTTTAATTATCATTTTTTATTTTTTGGCTTTGTGCATTTTACTGTGACTTCGCAATGAATTCTGCGTATTGATTTAGTTCTGTCACGTAAATTAGTGTAGAAATTTAATTTTTCATTTCTATGACACTTTTACTCCAATTTTTAAGTTGAGTGTCCCCTTAATGCAACGTCTGGAGCCGGATGACAAACCCAAACGAGTGGAATTCGCCAATACGATGCTAGACCGTCGTGGCGCTGATCCTGATCTTATGTCCAAGATTTTCTTCTTGGGCGAAGCCACGTTCCATGTCTCAGGTAAAGTAAACCAGCATAATTTGCGGATCTGGGGATCGCAGAATCCTCACGCTATGAGCATTCCGACCAGAAGACATGCTCCAACGTGCTTGACAAAAAAATCGTTCATCGCTTCGATATCGTCACAGTGGCAGCTGGAGCTCAGGTAGAGATATGGTGATGTGCACATTATATTGTATTTATTAACATTCCATGGTATTCATACATTCCTTACAGCTAGAACACGGAAAAAGTAAAAAAACTTAACACTATTATAAAGTCTTAATTCATAGTCACAGTCTAGATGAAATATATACAGACGAGATTTACAATAAAGTCTACTAGTACAACACTAAGTTTTAGTATCAATTTCATGAAGTGTTATTGAATGTCATGAATTCACCTACAGAATAGAAGGCGTGAGAAATTAGGTACCTCTTTAATTTGACCCTAAATAATCTTATGTTTTGAGTTTCATTTTTTATGTCGATAGGGAGGCTATTAAAAAATTTTACTGCCATATAACGCACTCCTTTTTGATAGCACGACAGACTTGCCGATGGAGTATGAAAGTCATTTTTTTACGTGTATTTACGCTATGAACTGTTGAATTAGTTACAAAGTTTTCACGATTACATATTAGGAAGATTATTAATGAAAAGATATACTGACAAGCCATGGGCATTATTTGTAGTTTTTTGAAAATAGTCTTACACGATTCCCTAGATTTGGCACCTACTATTATTCTAATTACTCTTTTTTGTAATAGAAATATACTGTTACTATCTGTGGAATTTCCCCAGAATATTATTCCAAATATTATTACCGAGTGGAAGTATGCAAAGTATATTGTTTTTAAGGTATTGATATTTACTATCTTTTGCATAGATCTAATAGCAAAACAAGCTCAATTTAGTTTGGGGATAATTTCTTTAATATGATTTTTCCAATTTAACACATTGTCGATTTTTAAGCCAAGAAATTTGGTTGTTGTTGCTTCTAATAGGGATCTATTATTAATTATTGCGCTAGAAATTTGCGACGTTGAATTTGGACAGGATTTAAATTGAATTATGTTAGTTTTGTTACAATTTAATACCAATTTATTGACTGAGAACCAGTAACATATTTTGAAGAGAATTTCCTCTGTTGAAGATTGGAATGTGTTGGAGTTATTGGCTGTAATTACTATACTTGTGTCATCTGCAAATAATATGGGATGACCTACATCTTTTATTAGGGGGGCAAGATCATTTATAAACACTAGAAAAAGTAGGGGACCTAATATTGATCCTTGAGGAATTCCATTCCATATCGAAACTTGCTAAGTTTTCCTTTTATATAAACGTTACTGTAGGTTTCTATCTTCAACCGTTTACCAGTCACATACAATTGAAATTAGGTACACTCTGTATTTCCTTGTAATGAAGTTCAAAAACAAACTGCTATCTATCACGGCATACTGAATAATATTGCCAACTACTTAGAGCGGAAATACGAAACAATACTTAACCTCAAAAGTAAGATAAGCTGAAATATTACATTAACAGAATAAAGACACGAAAGATTTTACAGACTTCTATTTATTACCTGAAGTTACAGTTAATGAAAAACGTAATTTTCAAAGTTAAATTTTGTTGGAATTTCTTTTTTATTTTCTTTGATTGACACTGAAGCATTACACCCTAGATCATACATACCCAGATCGTTCGGTCTTATAGACTTTGACAGTAACAACTTTTGTCAGGTTTACTATTCTGCCATCTACTTATTACATAAGGAGTCACGTCATAATTCCCATTTGAATTGCATTAGCGACAGTACTGCCATCTCGTGTTCGTTTACAGCGGACGAGCGGCGATCCTGGCGGTTGATCTCTTCAAAGTGCTACCGATTTTAACATAGGGATGAGCAATCTATATGTGATATGGGACTACAAGAGACGTTTTATCAGATAAGGCACTTCCTTACAAAGCGTCTTATCAAGAAACATAACTGTGATTGGTTGATTTTAAGGCGGTTTTGAAAAATTATTCGCCAATATGGAAAATTCATGCTGTAAGTTGAATAGTCATGGAAATCAGTATGAAGACAAAATATATTTACATATCAGGACAGATATCAAACATTACTAGGATGATTAGGTAAATTCTGAAGTCTAGCCAAAATATGAAAAAGTTAGAATTTATAAAACAGTTATACTGCCGGTTGTTCTGTATGGTTGTGAAACTTGGACTCTCACTTTCAGAGAGAGAAACAGAGGTTAAGGATGTTCGAGAATGAGGTGCTTAGGAAAATATTTGGAGCTAAGAGGGATGAAGTTACAGGAGAATGGAGGAAGTTACACAACGCAGAACTGCACGCATTGTATTGTTCACCTGACATAATTAGGAACATTAAATCCAGACGTTTGAGATGAACAGGGCATGTAGCACGTATGGACGAATCTAGAAACGCATATAGAGTGTTAGTTGGGAGAGCTGAGGTAAAAGGATCTTTGGGGAGGACGAGACGTCGAAATTTAAATTATGATTTATTTAACGACGCTCACAACTGCAGAGGTTTATCAGCGTCGCCGATGTGCCAGAATTTTGTCCCACAGGAGTTCTTTTACATGCCAGTAAATCTACTGACATGAGCCTGTCGCATTTAAACACACTTAAATGCCATCGACCTCGCCAGGGATCGAACCCGCAACCTCGAGCATAGAAAGCCAGCGCTGTAACAACTACGCTACCGAGGGCGACTGAGACGTCGATGGGAGGATAATATTAAAATGGATTTGAGGGAGGTGGGATATGATGGTAGAGACTGGATTAATCTTTCACAGGATAGGGACCAATGGCGGGCTTATATGAGGGTGGTAATGAACCTCCGGGTTCCTTAAAAGCCATTATTTTGGAAGTAAGTATCATTAGGTATAAGCCAATGGCGGGCATTCCTGCGGCATTGCCGCAGTGACGTCAGACCTCAGCGAAGCATCAAACTTACCCCCTACCTTCCCCTTCCCCCACTCCACGAAAATACTGCGCGTGAACGTGGCGGATTATACTGGACTGCTGTACTTCGGAGCTTCATTAATGATACAATGTCTTTCGCAGAATCATGTGAATCGAGAGGATATCACACTTACAAGAAAGGCGGTTCTTTCATTTCTCATGTTTAGGATCAGTTACAAATATTCAGGACGCGAACTTAAATATGTACATTCTTAAAACAGATCATCTGTAATACGAGTTCAAAGAACACAGATTCAGTGATTTTTCAAAGGATAGAGAAATATTTCAATATTGTTGCCACTTCTTTTCATGTTTAAATTGAAAATGTTATCCCAGAATTGCAGTTAGAGGTACTGGATTCGCAGAATGATGGCTTCTTTAAAGCAGAATGTGAAGGTCTACTGGGGGTTAAAATTTTTTAAAAGATGTCCAGTAATACATATCCACTGCTTAGACAGTTTGCTTAAAAAATAATGAGTACCGTCATTTCCCATAACTATGGTCCTGGAACATAACTATTGTCCACGATACAACTATTTAAATTTTGAACTCCATAACGTAGTACCTCGTTTATCTATATTTTTGCTGTACTGTAGTTTGAATTCAAGTCACTGCAGCTATCTACGAACGGTCTATGTTACTTCTACAATGATGTTTGAATGGTTTTATTTTTTAGTAGGCTATTTTACGACGCTTTATCAACAGCTTAGGTTATTTAGCGTCTGAATGTGATGAAGGTGATAATGCCTGTGAAATGAGTCCGGAGTCCAGCACCGAAAGTTACCCAGCATTTGCTCATAGCGGGTTGAGGGAAAAGCCCGGAAAAAACCACAACCACAACTTGCTCCGACCGGGAATCGAACCCGGGCCACCTGGTTTCGCGGCCAGACGCGCTAACCGTTACTCCACAGGTGTGGACGAATGGTTGTATCGTGGACCATAGTTATGGGAAATGACGATATGTATTCGTCAACCTACCAGTGCGAACAGCTGTTTTCTAAAATAAAATTTATAAAGTCCAGCCACAGATCCCGCTTAAGCGATGAAAATAGCATGCACAGATATAAATCCCAATTTCTAATAAATTGCTTTGAAAAATGATTAATTAAATATCACGTGATTGGACTATTCTAATTACATATGGTAGGTAGGAGTGTAGTGGCGCAACTGTCTGTAAATCCGTCACTGCACTGTAGAGTGCAACCCCTCCCACAGTATGTAGTTGCCATTTAAATCTTGTCTTGTGGGTTGCGTTCATTTTGCGCACCATTGGTATAAACAAATTGTTTCAATTCTTGAAGTACATTGTATCGAATTATTTTGGACCACCCTGTATTTCAACACAGTTTAAAGGCTGAAAACGATACTCGCAACTTTCAAGTAGAGTAGCCTATTCAAGAAAATAAAAATGTGGAATTTCATGCAGATTGGCTGTTAGCTTTCCATTACTACACACAAGCAGATCTATGTCGATAGACTTTAAAGAAATAACGGCATAGGGAAGAGAACATAGGGGGGAGGTGGGGAGAGAGAGGGCAGATATAGGCTGCGGAAGAAGGACGTGATCAATTTTAAAACTTCCTACCCGCGACATGTTGAGGGCAGAATTGCGACATACCTCTTGTTCACAGACACACACCCATATACAAGATAAAAAAATCCATATATTTCACAAAGCGATGACGTCTAAACGTGGAAACTGGCTTCGCTAGCAGGCGCTGTGGGCATTAACTCCGTCCGCGAATGATAGATGGCAGTACTGGATTCCTTGATAACTGCCTCAGCCAAAAAACGAGGACTTTGTAGTGTGTCCCTGCTATATGCCTTATCCTTGAACACCGGAAAGAGAGAGAGAAAAAAGTCTAGTTCCCCTTTTAAAAGAAGTTGCCATTACGTCAAACTTGATAGGAAAGTGGATGGGGAAGATAACCTGTCTGCGGCATTTCCCGGCCCGGGGGCATGTCTCATTGAGGACGGAATCAAGAAATTCTACTGCAATACCTTATCGATAAATCGATAGCCTTACAACATCGAGAAATGTTATTCCTCCTTTAACTGGCTTTCGCGGCGAATTCTGACAGGTTTCGAGTGACGTTTCAGCTCGATCCGTGTGTTCGATTCCAGGGGATATTCTTTCAGCCCAGTGCACTGCTCCGTCGATATAGAAGATATATCGGCAAGCGGTAGAGCATGAAAGTCGAGAAATATTATAGACAGTAAAAAATCGATCATACGGTAATGGCTATTTGTTGTTTAGTCAACTGTCTAGAGACAGTCTGAACCTCACAAGTGATACCAACATGACACCATTTACGAGCAATAGGCCAGGAGATAATGGGGTAGGGTGGCCAGTCCCTTTCCTCCTCCAATGCATACATCGCCGACTAGCTACATATTACACTAGTCACAATTCAGATGCATACAAACAATTGTTCTTCCTCCGACACATATCATCAAGTGAAAAAAATCATGTTACAATTTTGAAATCTAATACTATCATTGCGCTAAAGACATTTTAAATAATGGGCTTTTAGAAGTAAAATGGCATAGAAATTTCTAATTTATGTTTTTAATGACTAAGATGTATTAATTTAAGTGGATTACTGTATTCTGGTACTTTTTTTTAATTTGAGCTACAATTGTTAGAAGTAAAATGTCATTGAAAATTCTAATTTATTTTTTTAATGACTGAGATATATTCATTTTAGTGAATTACTATATTCTAGTACTTTTTTAATTTGATCTACAATTGTTAGAAGTAAAATGTCATTGAAATTTCTAATTTATTTTTTTAATGACTGTGATGTATTCATTTTAGTGGATTACTGTATTCTGGTACTTTTTTTAATTTGAGTTACAATTGTTAGAAGTAAAATGTCATTGAAAATTCTAATTTATTTTTTTAATGACTAAGATGTATTCATTTTAGTGAATTACTATATTCTAGTACTTTTTTAATTTGATCTACAATTGTTAAAAGTAAAATGTCATTGAAATTTCTAATTTATTTTTTTAATGACTGTGATGTATTCATTTTAGTGGATTACTGTATTCTGGTACTTTTTTAAATTTGAGTTACAATTGTTAGAAGTAAAATGTCATTGAAATTTCTAATTTATTTTTTTAATGACTGAGATGTATTCATTTTAGTGGATTACTGTATTCCGGTACTTTTTTAATTTGAGCTACAATTGTTAGAAGTAAAATGTCATTGAAATTTCTGATTTATTTTTTTAATGACTGAGATGTATTCATTTTAGTGGATTACTGTATTCTGGTACTTTTTTTTAATTTGAGTTACAATTGTTAGAAGTAAAATGTCATTGAAATTTCTAATTTATTTTTTTAATGACTGAGATGTATTCATTTTAGTGGATTACTGAATTCTGGTACTTTTTTAATTTGAGCTACAATTGTTAGAAGTAAAATGTCATTGAAATTTCGAATTTATTTTTTTAATGACTGACATGTATTCATTTTAGTGGATTACTGTATTCCGGTACTTTTTTTTAATTTGAGTTACAATTGTTAGAAGTAAAATGTTATTGAAATTTCTAATTTATTTTTTTAATGACTGAGATGTATTCATTTTAGTGGATATACTGTATTCTGGTACTTTTTTTAATTTGAGTTACAATTGTTAGAAGTAAAATGTCATTGAAATTTCTAATTTATTTTTTTAATGACTGACATGTATTCATTTAAGTGGATTACTGTATTCTGGTACTTTTTTAATTTGAGCTACAATTGTTAGAAGTAAAATGTCATTGAAATTTCTAATTTATTTTTTTAATGACTGAGATATATTCATTTTAGTGGATTACTGTAGTCTGGTACTTTTTTTAATTTGAGTTACAATTGTTAGAAGTAAAATGTCATTGAAATTTCGAATTTATTTTTTTAATGACTGACATGTATTCATTTTAGTGGATTACTGTATTCTGGTACTTTTTTAATTTGAGCTACAATTGTTAGAAGTAAAATGTCATTGAAATTTCTAATTTATTTTTTTAATGACTGAGATATATTCATTTTAGTGGATTACTGTATTCCGGTACTTTTTTTAATTTGAGCTACAATTGTTAGAAGTAAAATGTCATTGAAAATTCTAATTTATTTTTTTAATGACTAAGATGTATTCATTTTAGTGGATTACTGTATTCTGGTACTTTTTTTAATTTGAGTTACAATTGTTAGAAGTAAAATGCCATTGAAATTTCTAATTTATTTTTTTAATGACTGAGATGTATTCATTTAAGTGGATTACTGTATTCTGGTTTTTTTTTTTTATTTGAGCTACAATTGTGAAAGTTGAGAACAAAACCAATAATTTCCGCCGAAAACGAGCATCTGTATGTATCCAGATATATTTTAAGACTATGGAACTTTGAAATGTCTAACTTCTACATTTTTACACCATTTAATCTTGCAATGTGGACTTACCATACGCAAATTTTCACTTTGATGCTCCATTTAATTTACTTGTAATTAATTTTTGTTATTTTTAATACTGAATTATATTTGTCCCAATTTTGAAGTTTACATAATTTTTCTTTAAATATATATTAATATATTCCTGATAGATGTAACCTATGTAAAATATGACACATGTTTTTTTTTTTTTATTTTTTCAATTATTTTTTGAGAACAAAAATATTTACGCTTTAGTTGTTAATTTTTCAATTTTTTTTAATTTATCACATTCTCAACCCATGTTGACTTGAATACTTTCAATAGCAGAAGAAACCACACGTGTCAGTTTACTTCACATGCTTGTGTGGACTTCTGTGCAAAATTTCTCTGAGACTGGAGAAAAACTGCATTCATTAGAGCATTTTGAATGTTACAAAATGTTGAAAATTGAAAAGTCCAGAAAACGAGTATCAAAGTACAGCATGTTTATACTATCGATATTCTTCCTTCCTATACAGGTCTACCACACACATTTTTCTCCTATATAACAGCCAGAAATATGAACTGAATTAAAAGTAAAATCAGATTGAAGAACAAAGCCTGTCAGAATGACAGTTGAATGTCAGTTTAAAGGGCTGCAGCTCCAACCACGCGCTAGTCCCTTTAAATTCTCCTGAGGGGCTTTAAATTGTCATAGGGCAAAATAAGCACAGATTTTATAATTGTTCAGTTATTAATGAAGTTAATGAGGTTAAATACTTAGGTATAATTATTGATAATCATTTAAAATGGAATAATCATATTCATTATATTTGTAATAAATTGCGTAGAACATTATGTTACTTTGTTATTCTAAGAAATATTTTGTCAATTAACTGTTTATGTGTAATTTATTTAGCATTATTTCAATCTATATTTATGTATGGTATTATAGGTTGGGGTGGAACTTATAAATCCAACCTTTATCCGTTAATTTTACTACAGAAAAAAAGTATCAAAAATTTGTTTAAAAAAGCAGAAAGATTACCCAACTGAATTGTTGTTTAAACATTTCAAAATTTTTAACATTAAAAAATGTATTATTTTATTTTATTAAAAATATTTTCATAGAAATTTTTATAATTTTGAAAGGTATATACATAAATTAGAACTAAAAATATGAATTCTCTGCGTTTGTCTGAACCAAAATGTAAAACCAATGCAGCTTTTTATCATAGCATGAATCAAGGTCCCAGATTATTAAACAAATTTTATTCCGATAATATTTCAACCACGAATCCTCTCCAAATTAATAAAAAATAAATTTAAAAAATTGTATTGGATTTATAGTTTGGATTTAAACATATTAAACACTATTTAATCAATATTCACTCTCAATTTTAATTTTATTTTTGTCTGTATTGGAATCCCCTCCTGAGCACGAGTCTTACTCATTCAGGAATGGGCTAGTTTATCTTTCATTGTATTTATTAACTTGTATTCATTTCAAACTTACTAGCAATAAAAATAAATAAATACATTTAGAAAAGTGAAACATTATTTTAATGTTTAGAAATGCATATAGAGTGATAGTTGGGAGACAGGAAAGATATTTGGGGAGGCCGAGACGTAGATGAGAGCATAATATTAAAATGGATTTGAGGGAGGTAGGATATGATGATAGAGACTGGATTAATCTTGCACAGGATAGGGACCGATGACGGGCTTATGTGAGGGCGGCAATGAACTTACGGGTTCCTTAAAAGCGATTTGTAGGTAGAGTTAAAAACAACATTTCCATTTTTAATGATTTTTCGTTATTTTTACCGATCCATAGGCTTAAGAATAAAAAATTATATTTTTCGTAAAAAAAAGTCATCATTTCATTTCAGTGTACCCTTAAAGTAACAATTTACAATTATTATTTCATTAATTCCGAAGATTGGTCCTGCAACAGAAAAATTACTAGTTCCTGCACTGTGTGAGGATATCTTTCATGGTACCTGACTAAAGT